>NC_091163.1:43637904-43937904 GCF_040958095.1 Procambarus clarkii
ACAACCATCACACACACAACACCACACACAACCACCACACACACAACCACCACACACACAACCATCACACACACAACCATCACACACACAACCATCACACACACAACCATCACACACACAACCATCACACACACAACCATCAATATAATAGAGAGAGCAGCTTCTGTGGCTAGCAGGAACGGATCCAGATTTCTAATCATGGGAGACTTCAACCATGGGAATATAGATTGGGGGAACAGAGACCCACATGGAGGCCCAGACACATGGAAAGCTAAGCTGCTGGATGTGGCAACAAGAAACTTTCTAAGTCAACACGTCAAGGGACCGACAAGAATGAGAGGAGGGGATGAACCAGCCTTGCTTGATTTGATATTTACCCTAAATGAGTCGGATATAAGGGAAGTTAAGTTGGAAGCCCCCTTGGGAATGAGTGATCATGGTGTATTGAGCTTTGAGTACTTGGTTGAGCTAGGAATTATCACCCCCAAAAAAGAACTGGGAAACAAAGGGCTGGCGTACCGAAAGGGAAACTATGAGGAGATGAATAAATTCTTATGGGATATACATTGGGACACAGAACTCGGAACCAAGTCCGTACAAGACATGATGGACTATGTCACCCAAAAATGTCAGGAGGCTGTAAGCAGGTTTGTCCCAGCCCGACAGGAAAAAACAGAGAAGCAAAGGAAGAATCCGTGGTTTAATAGGGAATGTATGAAAGCAAAGGAGCTGAACAAAAGGGCATGGAGGAACTTCCGTAATAACAGAACACCAGAAAGTAGAGAGAGATACCAGAGATCCAGGAACGAGTATGTTAGTGTGAGAAGAGCAGCTGAGAAAAGGTATGAAAATGATATAGCTAATAAAACCAAGACCGAACCAAAGCTACTACACAGTCACATCAGGAGGATGACAACAGTGAAGGAACAGGTGATGAAACTTAGGGTGGGCGAGGACAGGTACACAGAGAATGACAAAGAGGTGCGTGAAGAACTCAACAAAAGGTTCCAGGTCTTCACAATAGAACAGGGAGAAGTCACGGCGCTAGGAGAGGTGGCAGCAAACCAGGTGACCTTGGAAAGGTTCGAAATTACAAGAGATGAGGTCAAGAAGCACCTATTGGAGCTGGATGTGAGAAAAGCTGTTGGGCCGGATGGAATCTCACCATGGGTATTGAAAGAGTGTGCAGGAGCACTTTGCTTGCCACTCTCCATAATGTATAGTAGGTCACTGGAAACGGGAGACCTACCAGAAGTATGGAAGACTGCTAATGTAGTACCAATATTTAAAAAGGGTGACAGATAAGAGGCACTGAACTACAGGCCAGTGTCCTTAACTTGTATACCATGCAAGGTGATGGAGAAGATTGTGAGAAAAAACCTAGTAACACATCTGGAGAGAAGAGACTTCGTGACAACCCATCAACATGGGTTCAGGGAGGGTAAATCTTGCCTTACAGGCTTGATAGAATTCTATGATCAGGTGACAAAGATTAAGCAAGAAAGAGAAGGATGGGCGGACTGCATTTTTTTGGACTGTCGGAAAGCCTTTGACACAGTACCCCATAAAAGGTTGATGCATAAGCTGGAGAAACAGGCAGGAGTAATTGGTAGGGCGCTCCAGTGGATAAGGGAGTAACTAAGCAATAGGAAACAGAGTTATAGTGAGGGGTGAGACCTCAGAATGGCGTGAAGTCACCAGTGGAGTCCCACAGGGCTCTGTGCTTGGACCTATCCTGTTTCTGATATACGTAAATGATCTGCCAGAGGGTATAGACTCATTCCTCTCAATGTTTGCTGACGACGCCAAAATTATGAGAAGGATTAAGACAGAGGAGGACAGCTTGAGGCTTTAAGAAGACCTGGACAAGCTGCAGGAATGGTCGAACAAATGGATGTTAGAGTTTAACCCAAGCAAATGTAATGTAATGATGATAGGGGTAGGAAGCAGGAGACCAGATACAAGGTATCACTTGGGAGATGAAATACTTCAAGAGTCAGAGAGAGAGAAAGACCTGGGGGTTGATATCACGCCAGACCTGTCCCCTGAAGCTCATATCAAGAGGATAACATCAGCAGCATATGCCAGGTTGGCTAACATAAGAACGGCCTTTAGAAACTTGTGTAAGGATCTTTCAGAACATTATATACCACATATGTCAGACCAATCCTGGAGTATGCGGCTCCAGCATGGAGTCCATATCTAGTCAAGCATAAGACTAAACTGGAAAAGGTTCAAAGGATTGCCACCAGACTAGTACCCGAGCTGAGAGGTATGAGCTACGAGGAGAGACTACGGGAACTGAACCTCACTTCGTTGGAAGACAGAAGAATTGGGGGGGACATGATCACCACATTCAAGATTCTCAAGGGAATCGACAGGGTTGATAAAGACAGGCTATTTAACACAAGGGGCACACACACTAGGGGACACAGGTGGAAACTGAGTGGCCAAATGAGCCACAGAGATATTAGAAAGAACTTTTTTAGTGTCAGAGTGGTTGACAAATGGAATGCATTAGGAAGCAATGTGGTGGAGGCTGACTGAATACACAGCTTCAAGTGTAGATATGATAGAGCCCAATAGGCTCAGGAACCTGTACACCTGTTGATTGACAGTTGAGAGGCGGGACCAAAGAGGCAGAGCTCAACCCCCGCAAGCACAACTAGGTGAGTACACCACCACCACCACACACACAACCACCCACACACAACCACCACACACACAACCACCACACACACACAACCACCACACACACACAGCCACCACACACACACACACACAACTACCACACACACAACCACCACACACACACACAACCACCACACACACACACACAACCACCACACACTCACAACCACCACACACACACAACCACCACACTCACAACCATCAGACTCACAACCACCACACACACAACCACCACACTCACAACCACCACACACACAACCACCACACACACAACCACCACACACACACAACCACCACACACACAACCACCCCACACACACAACCACCACACTCACAACCACCACCACACACAACCATCACACACACAACCACCACACTCACAACCATCACACTCACAACCACCACACACACAACCACCACACACACAACCACCACACACACAACCACCACACACACAACCACCACACACACAACCACCACACTCACAACCACCACACTCACAACCACCACCACACACAACCACCACACACACAACCACCACACACAACCACCACACACACAACCACCACACACACAACCACCACACTCACAACCACCACACTCACAACCACCACACACACAACCACCACACACACACAACCACCACACTCACAACCACCACACACACACAACCACCACACTCACAACCACCACACACACAACCACCACACACAACCACCACACACACAACCACCACACACACAACCACCACACACACAACCACCACACTCACAACCACCACACTCACAACCACCACACACACAACCACCACACTCACAACCACCACACTCACAACCACCACACACAACCACCACACACACAACCACCACACACACAACCACCACACTCACAACCGCCACACTCACAACCGCCACACTCACAACCATCACACTCACAACCACCACACTCACAACCACCACCACACACAACACACCACACACACAACCACCACACTCACAACCATCACACTCACAACCACCACACACACAACCATCACACTCACAACCACCACCACACACAACCACCACCACACACAACCACCACACACACAACCACCACACACACAACCACCACACACAACCACCACCACACACAACCACCACACACACAACCACCACACTCACAACCACCACACACACAACCATCACACTCACAACCACCACACTCACAACCGCCACCACACACAACCACCACACACACAACCACCACACTCACAACCATCACACTCACAACCACCACACACACAACCACCACACTCACAACCACCACACTCACAACCACCACACACCACCACGACACACACAACCACCACACTCACAACCACCACACACACACAACCACCACACTCACAACCACCACACTCACAACCACCACACACCACCACGACACACACAACCACCACACTCACAACCACCACACACACAACCACCACACTCACAACCACCACACTCACAACCACCACACACCACCACGACACACACAACCACCACACTCACAACCACCACACACTCACAACCACACACACACACAACCACCACACACACACAACCCCACACACACAACCACCACACTCACAACCACCACACTCACAACCACATCACACCACCACGACACACAACCACCACACTCACCACCACCACACTCACAACCACCACACTCACAACCACCACACACACAACCACCACACACACAACCACCACACTCACCACCACCACACTCACCACCACCACACTCACAACCACCACACTCACAACCACCACACTCACAACCACCACACACACAACCACCACACACACAACCACCACACACACAACCACCACACTCACCACCACCACACTCACAACCACCACACACACCACAAAACACACCACACCACCACACAACCACACACACACAACCACCACACCACCACCACCACCACCACCACCACCACCACCACAACACACCACCACCACACACAACCACCACACACACAACCACCACACACACACACCACCACCACACACACCACCACCACCACACACACCACCACCACCCACACACAACCACCACACACACTCACAACCACCACACACACACAACCACCACACACACACAACCACCACACACACACACAACACCACACACACAACAACCACCACACACACACACAACCACCACACACACAACCACCACACACACACACAACCACCACACTCACAACCATCACACTCACAACCACCACACACACAACCATCACACTCACAACCACCACACTCACAACCACCACACTCACAACCACCACCACACACAACCACCACACACAACCACCACACACACAACCACCACACACACACACAACCACCACACACACACACAACCACCACACACACACAACCACCACACACACAACCACCACACACACAACCACCACACACACCACCACACACAACCACCACCACACACAACCACCACACTCACAACCACCACAGTCACAACCACCACCACACACAACCACCACACACACAACCACCACACACACAACCACCACACACACACCACACTCACAACCACCACACTCACAACCACCACACTCACAACCACCACACACACACAACCACCACACACACACAACCACCACACACTCACAACCACCACACACACAACCACCACACACACAACCACCACACACACAACCACCACACACAACCACCACACTCACAACCACCACACACACAACCACCACACTCACAACCACCACACACACAACCACCACACTCACAACCACCACACTCACAACCACCACACTCACAACCACAACACACACAACCACAACACACACAACCACCACACTCACAACCACCACACTCACAACCACCACACATACAACCACCACACACACAACCACCACACACACAACCACCACACACACAACCACCACACACACAACCACCACACTCACAACCACCACACACACAACCACCACACTCACAACCACCACACTCACAACCACCACACTCACAACCACCACACACACAACCACCACACTCACAACCACCACACACACAACCACCACACTCACAACCACCACACACACAACCACCACACTCACAACCACCACACTCACAACCACAACACACACAACCACAACACACACAACCACCACACTCACAACCACCACACACACAACCACCACACACAACCACCACACACAACCACCACACACACAACCACCACACTCACAACCACCACACTCACAACCACCACACACACAACCATCACACTCACAACCATCACACTCACAACCACCACACTCACAACCACCACCACACACAACCACCACACACACAACCACCACACACACAACCACCACACTCACAACCACCACCACACACAACCACCACCACACACAACCACCACACACACAACCACCACACACACAACCACCACACACACAACCACCACACACACAACCACCACACACACAACCACCACACACACAACCACCACACACACAACCACCACACTCACAACCACCACACTCACAACCACCACACTCACAACCACCACACACACAACCACCACACACACACAACCACCACACTCACAACCACCACACACACAACCACCACACACAACCACCACACACACACAACCACCACACTCACAACCACCACACACACAACCACCACACACACAACCACCACACACACAACCACCACACTCACAACCACCACACTCACAACCACCACACTCACAACCACCACACTCACAACCACCACACACACAACCACCACACTCACAACCACCACACTCACAACCACCACACACAACCACCACACACACAACCACCACACACACAACCACCACACTCACAACCGCCACACTCACAACCATCACACTCACAACCACCACACTCACAACCACCACCACACACAACCACCACACACACAACCACCACACTCACAACCATCACACTCACAACCACCACACACACAACCATCACACTCACAACCACCACCACACACAACCACCACCACACACAACCACCACCACACACAACCACCACACACACACACCACCACACACAACCACCACCACACACAACCACCACCACACACAACCACCACACACACAACCACCACACTCACAACCACCACACACACAACCATCACACTCACAACCACCACACTCACAACCGCCACCACACACAACCACCACACACACAACCACCACACTCACAACCATCACACTCACAACCACCACACACACAACCACCACACTCACAACCACCACACTCACAACCACCACACACCACCACGACACACACAACCACCACACTCACAACCACATCACACCACCACGACACACAACCACCACACTCACCACCACCACACTCACAACCACCACACTCACAACCACCACACTCACAACCACCACACACACAACCACCACACACCACCAGAACACACCACCACCACACTCACAACCACACACACCACCAAAACACACCACCACCACACACACAACCACCACACACACAACCACCACACACACAACCACCACACACACCACCACCACCACCACCACCACAACACACCACCACCACACACAACCACCACACACACAACCACCACACACACCACCACCACACACACACCACCACCACACACACCACCACCACACACACACAACCACCACACACACACCACCACACACACACACACAACCACCACACACACACACAACCACCACACACACACACAACCACCACACACACACACAACCACCACACACACACACACCACCACACACACACACAACCACACACACACACAACCACCACACACAACCACCACACACACACACAACCACCACACTCACAACCATCACACTCACAACCATCACACTCACAACCACACACACAACCATCACACTCACAACCACCACACTCACAACCACCACACTCACAACCACACACTCACAACCACCACCACACACAACCACCACACACAACCACCACACACACAACCACCACACACACAACCACCACACACACACACAACCACCACACACACAACCACCACACACACACAACCACCACACTCACAACCACCACACACACAACCACCACACACAACCACCACACACAACCACCACACACACAACCACCACACTCACAACCACCACACTCACAACCACCACCACACACAACCACCACCACACAACCACCACACACACAACCACCACACACACAACCACCACACACACAACCACCACACACAACCACCACACTCACAACCACCACACTCACAACCACCACACACACACAACCACCACACACTCACAACCACCACACACTCACAACCACCACACACACAACCACCACACACACAACCACCACACACACAACCACCACACACACAACCACCACACTCACAACCACCACACACCACCAACACACCACCCACCACACTCACAACCACCACACTCACAACCACCACACTCACAACCACCACACTCACAACCACAACACACACAACCACCACACTCACAACCACCACACTCACAACCACCACACATACAACCACCCACACACAACCACCACACACACAACCACCACACACACAACCACACACACACAACCACCACACTCACAACCACCACACACACACCACCACACTCACAACCACCACACTCACAACCATCACACTCACAACCACCACACTCACAACCACCACCACACACAACCACCACACACACAACCACCACTCACAACCACCACACTCACAACCACCACACACACAACCATCACACTCACAACCATCACACTCACAACCATCACACTCACAACCACCACACTCACAACCACCACCACACACAACCACCACACACACAACCACCACACACAACCACCACCACACACAACCACCACACACACAACCACCACACACACAACCACCACACACAACCACCACCACACACAACCACCACACACACAACCACCACACTCACAACCACCACACACACAACCATCACACTCACAACCACACACTCACAACCGCCACCACACACAACCACCACACACACAACCACCACACTCACAACCATCACACTCACAACCACCACACTCACAACCACCACACTCACAACCACCACACTCACAACCACCACACTCACAACCACCACACACACACAACCACCACACTCACAACCACCACACTCACAACCACCACACCCACAACCACCACACACCACCACCACACACACAACCACCACACTCACAACCACCACACTCACAACCACCACACACACAACCACCAAACACACAACCACCACACACCACCACAACACACCACCACCACACTCACAACCACCACACACCGCCACAACACACCACCACCACACACACAACCACCACACACACAACCACCACACACACAACCACCACACACACAACCACCACACACAACCACCACCACACACAACCACCACACACACAACCACCACACTCACAACCACCACACACACAACCATCACACTCACAACCACCACACTCACAACCGCCACCACACACAACCACCACACACACAACCACCACACTCACAACCATCACACTCACAACCACCACACTCACAACCACCACACTCACAACCACCACACTCACAACCACCACACTCACAACCACCACACTCACAACCACCACACACACACAACCACCACACTCACAACCACCACACTCACAACCACCACACACCACCACCACACACACAACCACCACACTCACAACCACCACACTCACAACCACCACACACAAACCACCACACACACAACCACCACACACCACCACAACACACCACCACCACACTCACAACCACCACACACCGCCACAACACACCACCACACACACAACCACCACACACAACCACCACACACAACCACCACACACACAACCACCACACACACAACCACCACACACACAACCACCACACACACAACCACCACACACACAACCACCACACACAACCACCACCACACACAACCACCACACACACAACCACCACACTCACAACCACCACACACACAACCATCACACTCACAACCACCACACTCACAACCGCCACCACACACAACCACCACACACACAACCACCACACACACAACCACCACACACAACCACCACCACACACAACCACCACACACACAACCACCACACACACCACCACACACAACCACCACCACACACAACCACCACACACACAACCACCACACTCACAACCACCACACACACAACCATCACACTCACAACCACCACACTCACAACCGCCACCACACACAACCACCACACTCACAACCATCACACTCACAACCACCACACTCACAACCACCACACTCACAACCACCACACTCACAACCACCACACTCACAACCACCACACTCACAACCACCACACTCACAACCACCACACTCACAACCACCCACACACACACAACCACCACACTCACAACCACCACACTCACAACCACCACACTCACAACCACCACACTCACAACCACCACACTCACAACCACCACACACCACCACCACACACACAACCACCACACTCACAACCACCACACTCACAACCACCACACACACAACCACCACACACACAACCACCACACACCACCACAACACACCACCACCACACTCACAACCACCACACACCGCCACAACACACCACCACCACACACACAACCACCACACACACAACCACCACACACACAACCACCACACACAAGTAGTAGGGAGTACAGCTCACAGAACATTTTTTTTTTTGGGGCGGAGGACCCCTGTGAGTTGTACAGCTCACAGAACATTTTTTTTTTCAGGCGAGAGGACCCCTGTGAGTTGTACAGCTCACAGAACATTTTTTTTTCAGGCCAGAGAACCCCTGTGAGTTGTACAGCTCACAGAACATTTTTTTTTTTCTGGGAAATATCGTGTCTGTAAGCCAGGGTTATCAGGCAAATTTGGGGAGTCACAGATTTGGAAGTAAGGAGTTCTTATGAGGAAAATAATTTCTGAGATTTTAGAAGTTTGTTAAGGTTTCTTATGATGAAGATAAGTAGGAAAATCTTAAAGAAAAAACTTTAGAAAATATCGTGTTTGTGTCACAGCATTTCCAGGTAAACTCTATGGACAACCTTTGCCCGTTTTCAATCACACATTTTCAAAGAGCATTTTCAGAGAATATTGTCTTAGACGTTTTGTTAAGGAAAACAGACAACTTAGCCATAACATTTAGTTTTATATCCATTTACGGCTATTTCACCTGTAAAGACCAAAATTGAACAGAGCCCAGTTATAGACAGAAATACGTCAGAGACCATTTTATACCTAAAAATGAACGAGTCCACTTTGTGAGCAAAATTAGTCAGAGACAGTTTTAAGCTCAAATTTCATCAGAGACCAATTATCAACAGAAATTCGCCAGAGTCTACTTTGAGAGCAAAATTCGTCAGAGACAGTTTTAAGCTCATATTTCATCAGAGTCCAATTATCAACAGAAATTCGCCAGAGTCTACTTTGAGAGCAAAATTAGTCAGAGACAGTTTTAAGCTCACATTTCATCAGAGTCCAGTTTTCTAGCAAAATTCGTCAGAGTCTACTTTCAGAGCAAAATTAGTCAGAGACAGTTTTAAGCTCAAATTTCATCAGAGTCCAGTTCATGATCGAAATTAATCAGAGTCCAATTAAAGACCCAAATTTGACAGAGACCACATTTTCGCTACTAGCAGTCCAATCCCCCTGAAATTTTAAACAGTCATATTTCAGACGTAGTAAATAAGATCAAGTCAGTTACCGAGCTCCAGCTCTTGTCCCCCTTGTATTTGCATATTTTCTCTATATTCAGCTGTATTCTTCACATTTTTTCCATGTTTTCTGTGTTCATTCCATGTTCTATAAATGTTCACAGCATGCTCAGTTCAAATTTTTTCTGCCGTTTTCCCCGTATGTTCACTATGTTCTTTGTCATATTTTCATGAGCATCACATGTTCTCTCTAAAAATTTATACTCAATATTCATGTTCTCAATGTTCTTAGCTTGTTCTTCACATGTTCAGTGTTCATTCTTTGTATTCCCTATGTTCCTTATCATGTCTTCATATTCTCTATAAGTTCATATGCCCTGCATGTTCACTCTATTCATCAACTTTTTCTTACATGTTTTCTGTGTTCACCGTATGTTCACTGTGTTCATTCCCCTACTTAACCTCAATTTTTTATGTTCTTTGTTTCTTCCATTCACTAACTAGTTCTTTGTCAAATAATATTATACTGCATTACAGTTCCCTCAACAATTTTAGTCACCAAGTTTTTATTTGCAAAACTATGTCAAAGTAATTCTCGTAGTCAACTTAATAGTTCTACCAACCCTGTTCTTAAACAAATCTACACTTTATTCAGTTCCAAATTTACAAAGACAAACCTTTCTCGTAACTTCTTAACTAAAAATCTTTCGCCAATCAACTAAAACATAGTCACTTTCGTCATTTTTCAACTAAACTTATCCATAGTCAACAGAAAATAACCGTGATCATCATGTTTCATTGTCATTTCTTATCTAAAAATTATCCGCCAATCATCAGAAAAGTCATGTTCATCATGTTTTGTCTTTTGCTCAACTAAAAGTATTCATCGGTCAACTAAAAATAGTTACTTCATCATGTTTCCTTGTCATTTCTTAACTGAAATATCACTTCTCTCATCTGAAAATAGTCAGGATTAATCTCATTCAACACCGTTCTTAACTAAAACAACCTTTCGCTTAGCTAAAAATTGTCAAAGGAATCTTTTCAGCACTGTTCATAACTAACTTTATCCATCGTCAAGTAAGAAAATATAGTCAAAGATATCTATCATCGTCGTTCTTAACTGACATTTATACTTTGTGGAGCACTAAAATAGTCACTGTCGTCATATTTTTTTCTTGTCTTTCCTCAACTAAAAGAGTCAAATGTAACTTTCTCAGCACTTTCGTAAAAATTATATGTCGTTAAGTAAGAAAAATAGTCAAAGGTGCTCTCCGTAACACCAAAGTTACTCTTCGAGATAACAAAAAGACACTCTTCAATACATCAAGGACTTACTCAAAGACACCAAAGTTACACTCTAAGACATCAAAAAGTTAATCTCAGTCATCAAAATGCTATTCTCTAAGTAGCCTTTCGTTCATCAGAGAAACTTTCTAAGACATCTTCGTTCATTAAAGTTAGTCTCAGAGGCATCAAAGTTATTCCAAGAGCCGTCAAAGTTAATCTAAGACATCATTTTTCATCAAAGATATTCTCTCTAAGCCATCAATGTTCTTCTCTAAGACATAAAAGTTATTCTCAGAGTCACCTTCGTTCTTCAGAGAAACTTTCCAAAACATCTTTGTTCATCAAAGTTATTCTCGGAGTCATCAAAAGGTATTCTCTAACTCACTTTTGGTCATTAAAGTTAATTTCTATGTTATAAAAGTTTGTCTCAGAGACATCTAAAGTTAATCTTAGAGTTATCAAATGTAATCTCTAACTCACTTTTGTTCATCAAAGTTGATGTCAGAGTTAACAAAGGTAATCTCTAACTCACTCTCGTTCATCAAAGTTGTTTCAAAGACATCAAAGTTAATCTCAGAGTTATCCAAAGATATTCTCATGTCCACAAAAGTTATTCCAAGAGACGTCAAAGTTATTCTCTAAGACATCTTCGTTCATAAAAGTTATTCTCAGAGACATCTAAAGTTATTCTCTAAGACATCAAAGTTATTCTAAGAGCTATCAAAAGTTATTCTCAGTCATGATATGTTATTCTCTAAGTAACCTTCCATTCATCAAAGACATTCTCTAAGTCCTCAAAGTTATTCTCTAAGACAGCAAAGGTATTCTCTAAGACAACAAAGTCTTTCTCAGAGCTATCAAACTTGTTCTCAAAGTCATCACAGTTATTCTGTAACTCACTTTTATTCATTAAAGTTAATTTCTATGTTATAAAAGTTATTCTCAGAGACATCTAAAGTTAATCTTGCTCATCAAAGTTGTTCTCTAAGACATAAAAGTTATTCTCAGAGACATCTAAAGATAATCTTGCTCATCAAAGTTGTTCTCTAAGGCATAAAAGTTATTTTCAAACACATAAAAGTTATTCTCAGAGCTATCAAACTTGTTCTCAAAGTCATCAAAGTTATTCACAGAGTCATCAAAGTTTTTCTGTAACTCATTTTTATTCATTAAAGTTAATTTCTATGTTATAAAAGTTATTCTCAGAGACATCTAAAGTTAATCTTGCTCATCAAAGTTGTTCTCTAAGGCATAAAAGTTATTCTCAGAGTCATCAAAAGTTGTTCTCTAAATCATAAAAGTTATTCTCAGAGCTATCAAAATTATTCTCGATGCCATCAAAGGATTTTCTCGTTCATCAAAGTTTATCTCAGAGTTAACAAAGGTAATCTCTAACTCACTTTCGTTCAACATATTAATTCTCTAAGTCCTCAAAGTTATTCTCTAAGACAACAAAGTCTTTCTCAGAGCTATCAAACTTGTTCTCAAAGTCATCAAAGTTATTCTGTAACTCACTTTTATTCATTAAAGTTAATTTCTATGTTATAAAAGTTATTCTCAGAGACATCTAAAGTTAATCTTGCTCATCAAAGTTGTTCTCTAAGACATAAAAGTTATTCTCAGAGACATCTAAAGATAATCTTGCTCATCAAAGTTGTTCTCTAAGGCATAAAAGTTATTCTCAAACACATAAAAGTTATTCTCAGAGCTATCAAACTTGTTCTCAAAGTCATCAAAGTTATTCCAAGAGATGTCAAAGTTAATCTAAGACATCATCTTTCATCAAAGATATTCTCTCTAAGCCATCAATGTTCTTCTCTAAGACATAAAAGTTATTCTCTATGTCATCAAAAAGTTATTCTCTGAGCTAGCAAAATACTACTCATGTTCTCAAAGACATTCTCAAAGTCATCAAAGTTTTTCTAAGAGCTATCAAACTTGTTCTCAAAGTCATCAAAGTTATTCACAGAGTCATCAAAGTTATTCTGTAACTCACTTTTGTTCATTAAAGTTAATTTCTATGTTATAAAAGTTATTCTCAGAGACATCTAAAGTTAATCTTGCTCATCAAAGTTGTTCTCTAAGACATAAAAGTTATTCTCAGAGACATCTAAAGTTAATCTTGCTCATCAAAGTTGTTCTCTAAGACATAAAAGTTATTCCGTAACCTAACCTCTCCACCCAATGTTACTTAGTTAACGTAACGTTCCTAAACCTAACTTTACCTATCCTAACATAACTTACCTTACATTACCTATCTTACCTAACTTTACCTATCTTACCTAACTTAACCTTCATAACCTAACTTTACCTATCCTAACATAACTTACATTACCTTACCTATCTTACCTAACTTTACCTATCTTACCTAACTTAACCTGCATAACCTAACTTTACCTATCCTAACATAACTTTCCTTACCTTACCTATCTTACCTAATTTTACCTATCTTACCTAACTTAACCTGCATAACCTAACTTTACCTATCTTACCTTACCTATCTTACCTAACCTAACCTAACTTTACCTATCTTACCTTACCTTACCTATCTTACCTAACTTACCTAACATAACCTAACTTATCCTGCTTAACCTAACTTACCTAACTTTACCTATCTTACCTAACTTAACCTGCATAACCTAACTTTACCTATCCTAACATAACTTTCCTTACCTTACCTATCTTACCTAATTTTACCTATCTTACCTAACTTAACCTGCATAACCTAACTTTACCTATCTTACCTTACCTTACCTATCTTACCTAACCCAACCTAACTTTACCTATCTTACCTTACCTTACCTAACTTACCTAACATAACCTAACTTACCTATCTTACCTAACTTTACCTATCTTACCTAACTTAACCTGCATAACCTAACTTTACCTATCCTAACATAACTTACCTTACCTATCTTACCTAACTTTACCTATCTTACCTAACTTACCTACATTACCTAACTTAACTTAACCTGCTTAACCTAATTTACCTACATTACCTAACTTAACCTGTATAACCTAACCTGCTTAACTTAACTTACCTTACCTATCTTACCTAACTTACATAATTTAACCTAACTTATCCTGCTTAACCTAACTTACCTTACCTTACCTAACTTAACCTGCTTAACCTAACTTACATAACTTAACCTAACTTATCCTGCTTAACCTAACTTACCTACATTTACCTATCTTAACCTGCTTAACCTAACTTACCTTACCTTACCTAACTTAACCTGCTTAACCTAACTTACATAACTTAACCTGCATAACCTAACCTGCTTAACCTAACTTACCTTACCTTACCTAACTTATATAACTTATCTTACCTATCCTAATGTAACCTAACTTGCTTTACCTAACTTAATCTTACATTCCCAAACTGATGTATCCTAACTTATCTAGCCCAACCAGACATGATCTAACTTACATAAGTATTCCTGCTTGTCTTTTGTGTTTCGTCAATCATTGTGTCATATTCATTTACTCATTTCAAGGGATAATTTCTCAAATGGTCACTTATGCATTTCAAGTGCTATTTGTTAGAGATTGGATATTTAAGCATTTCAAAGAATTTTTGTTATATATGGGCATTTACTCATTTCAAGGGATAATTTCTCAAATGGACGTTTTTGCATTTCAAGTGTTATTTGTTTAAGATTGGGTGTTTAACCATTTCAAAGGATTTTTGTTATATATGGGAACTTACTCGTTTCAAGGGCTAATTTCTCAAATGGTCATTTTTGCAGATCAAGGGTTATTTGTTAAAGTTCATCAAGTTGCTCATAAGTTGTATTTATTATGTTTGTTATCATTTATTCTTATTCCCCAACCCCTTAACCTAACCTCTTGTAATCTTAGTGTATTTTGTAGGTTCTAGCTTATGTTCTTATTCCCCAACCCTTTAACCTAACCTTTCAGATGTAGTTTATTGTGTTTTTGACGTATTTATTGAATATATTATCCTTTTCATAACCTTTCAGATGTAGTTTTGTTTCTCCTTTTTGTATATTTTTACCCAAACCCACCATCCCACTTAACCTTCTTTCCTTCTTTTACTTTGTTTCTCCTACTCCTTCTAACCCTCCTTTTCTATCTCTCTCCCTTATTCTCTCTCTTCCTCCCCCTCTCTCTCACTCATTTGCTCAAATGCTCTTTTCTTTCTCAAATTCAAGTCTTAATGCCCCCATTCTCACACCCTCACTCTCATTCACTTAGTTTTTCTTTTTTCTCAAATTCAAGTCTTAGTGCTCCCATACTCCTCCTCCCCCCTCTCTCTTACTCCTTTCTCCTCTTTCCATGCTCTCACTCACTTGCCCTCTTGTTTTTCTCAATTTCAAGTCTTAGTAGATCTGATTCTTTACTATTGTATTTTTATTATTACTAAGATAAAGAATGAACTTATATGTGAAAACAAAGTAAAAGAAGGAAAGAAGGTTAAGTGGGATGGTGGGTTTGGGTAAAAATATACAAAAAGGAGAAACAAAACTACATCTGAAAGGTTATGAAAAGGATAATATATTCAATAAATACGTCAAAAAACACAATAAACTACATCTGAAAGGTTAGGTTAAAGGGTTGGGGAATAAGAACATAAGCTAGAACCTACAAAATACACTAAGATTACAAGAGGTTAGGTTAAGGGGTTGGGGAATAAGAATAAATGATAACAAACATAATAAATACAACTTATGAGCAACTTGATGAACTTTAACAAATAACCCTTGATCTGCAAAAATGACCATTTGAGAAATTAGCCCTTGAAACGAGTAAGTTCCCATATATAACAAAAATCCTTTGAAATGGTTAAACACCCAATCTTAAACAAATAACACTTGAAATGCAAAAACGTCCATTTGAGAAATTATCCCTTGAAATGAGTAAATGCCCATATATAACAAAAATTCCTTTGAAATGCTTAAATATCCAATCTCTAACAAATAGCACTTGAAATGCATAAGTGACCATTTGAGAAATTATCCCTTGAAATGAGTAAATGAATATGACACAATGATTGACGAAACACAAAAGACAAGCAGGAATACTTATGTAAGTTAGATCATGTCTGGTTGGGCTAGATAAGTTAGGATACATCAGTTTGGGAATGTAAGATTAAGTTAGGTAAAGCAAGTTAGGTTACATTAGGATAGGTAAGATAAGTTATATAAGTTAGGTAAGGTAAGGTAAGTTAGGTTAAGCAGGTTAGGTTATGCAGGTTCAGTTATGTAAGTTAGGTTAAGCAGGTTAAGTTAGGTAAGGTAAGGTAAGTTAGGTTAAGCAGGATAAGTTAGGTTAAATTATGTAAGTTAGGTAAGATAGGTAAGGTAAGTTAAGTTAAGCAGGTTAGGTTATACAGGTTAAGTTAGGTAATGTAGGTAAATTAGGTTAAGCAGGTTAAGTTAAGTTAGGTAATGTAGGTAAGTTAGGTAAGATAGGTAAAGTTAGGTAAGATAGGTAAGGTAAGGTAAGTTATGTTAGGATAGGTAAAGTTAGGTTATGCAGGTTAAGTTAGGTAAGATAGGTAAAGTTAGGTAAGATAGGTAAGTTAGGTAAGTTAGGTAAGGTAAGATAGGTAAAGTTAGGTTGGGTTAGGTAAGATAGGTAAGGTAAGGTAAGATAGGTAAAGTTAGGTTATGCAGGTTAAGTTAGGTAAGATAGGTAAAATTAGGTAAGATAGGTAAGGTAAGGAAAGTTATGTTAGGATAGGTAAAGTTAGGTTATGCAGGTTAAGTTAGGTAAGATAGGTAAAGTTAGGTAAGTTAGGTTAAGCAGGATAAGTTAGGTTATGTTAGGTAAGTTAGGTAAGATAGGTAAGGTAAGGTAAGATAGGTAAAGTTAGGTTAGGTTAGGTAAGATAGGTAAGGTAAGGTAAGATAGGTAAAGTTAGGTTATGCAGGTTAAGTTAGGTAAGATAGGTAAAATTAGGTAAGATAGGTAAGGTAAGGAAAGTTATGTTAGGATAGGTAAAGTTAGGTTATGCAGGTTAAGTTAGGTAAGATAGGTAAAGTTAGGTAAGATAGGTAAGGTAATGTAAGTTATGTTAGGATAGGTAAAGTTAGGTTATGAAGGTTAAGTTAGGTAAGATAGGTAAAGTTAGGTAAGATAGGTAATGTAAGGTAAGTTATGTTAGGATAGGTAAAGTTAGGTTTAGGAACGTTACGTTAACTAAGTAACATTGGGTGGAGAGGTTAGGTTACGGAATAACTTTTATGTCTTAGAGAACAACTTTGATGAGCAAGATTAACTTTAGATGTCTCTGAGAATAACTTTTATGTCTTAGAGAACAACTTTGATGAGCAAGATTAACTTTAGATGTCTCTGAGAATAACTTTTATAACATAGAAATTAACTTTAATGAACAAAAGTGAGTTACAGAATAACTTTGATGACTCTGTGAATAACTTTGATGACTTTGAGAACAAGTTTGATAGCTCTTAGAAAAACTTTGATGACTTTGAGAATGTCTTTGAGAACATGAGTAGTATTTTGCTAGCTCAGAGAATAACTTTTTGATGACATAGAGAATAACTTTTATGTCTTAGAGAAGAACATTGATGGCTTAGAGAGAATATCTTTGATGAAAGATGATGTCTTAGATTAACTTTGACATCTCTTGGAATAACTTTGATGACTTTGAGAACAAGTTTGATAGCTCTGAGAACAAGTTTGTTGTCTTAGAGAATAACTTTGAGGACTTAGAGAATTAATATGTTGAACGAAAGTGAGTTAGAGATTACCTTTGTTAACTCTGAGATAAACTTTGATGAACGAGAAAATCCTTTGATGGCATCGAGAATAATTTTGATAGCTCTGAGAATAACTTTTATGATTTAGAGAACAACTTTTGATGACTCTGAGAATAACTTTTATGCCTTAGAGAACAACTTTGATGAGCAAGATTAACTTTAGATGTCTCTGAGAATAACTTTTATAACATAGAAATTAACTTTAATGAACAAAAATGAGTTACAGAAAAACTTTGATGACTCTGTGAATAACTTTGATGACTTTGAGAACAAGTTTGATAGCTCTGAGAATAACTTTTATGTGTTTGAGAATAACTTTTATGCCTTAGAGAACAACTTTGATGAGCAAGATTATCTTTAGATGTCTCTGAGAATAACTTTTATGTCTTAGAGAACAACTTTGATGAGCAAGATTAACTTTAGATGTCTCTGAGAATAACTTTTATAACATAGAAATTAACTTTAATGAATAAAAGTGAGTTACAGAATAACTTTGATGACTTTGAGAACAAGTTTGATAGCTCTGAGAAAGACTTTGTTGTCTTAGAGAATACCTTTGCTGTCTTAGAGAATAACTTTGAGGACTTAGAGAATGTCTTTGATGAATGGAAGGTTACTTAGAGAATAACATATCATGACTGAGAATAACTTTTGATAGCTCTTAGAATAACTTTGATGTCTTAGAGAATAACTTTAGATGTCTCTGAGAATAACTTTTATGAACGAAGATGTCTTAGAGAATAACTTTGACGTCTCTTGGAATAACTTTTGTGGACATGAGAATATCTTTGGATAACTCTGAGATTAACTTTGATGTCTTTGAAACAACTTTGATGAACGAGAGTGAGTTAGAGATTACCTTTGTTAACTCTGACATCAACTTTGATGAACAAAAGTGAGTTAGAGATTACATTTGATAACTCTAAGATTAACTTTAGATGTCTCTGAGACAAACTTTTATAACATAGAAATTAACTTTAATGACCAAAAGTGAGTTAGAGAATACCTTTTGATGACTCCGAGAATAACTTTGATGAACAAAGATGTTTTGGAAAGTTTCTCTGAAGAACGAAGGTGACTCTGAGAATAACTTTTATGTCTTAGAGAAGAACATTGATGGCTTAGAGAGAATATCTTTGATGAAAAATGATGTCTTAGATTAACTTTGACGGCTCTTGGAATAACTTTGATGCCTCTGAGACTAACTTTAATGAACGAAGATGTCTTAGAAAGTTTCTCTGATGAACGAAAGGCTACTTAGAGAATAGCATTTTGATGACTGAGATTAACTTTTTGATGTCTTAGAGTGTAACTTTGGTGTCTTTGAGTAAGTCCTTGATGTATTGAAGAGTGTCTTTTTGTTATCTCGAAGAGTAACTTTGGTGTTACGGAGAGCACCTTTGACTATTTTTCTTACTTAACGACATATAATTTTTACGAAAGTGCTGAGAAAGTTACATTTGACTCTTTTAGTTGAGGAAAGACAAGAAAAAAATATGACGACAGTGACTATTTTAGTGCTCCACAAAGTATAAATGTCAGTTAAGAACGACGATGATAGATATCTTTGACTATATTTTCTTACTTGACGATGGATAAAGTTAGTTATGAACAGTGCTGAAAAGATTCCTTTGACAATTTTTAGCTAAGCGAAAGGTTGTTTTAGTTAAGAACGGTGTTGAATGAGATTAATCCTGACTATTTTCAGATGAGAAAAGTGATATTTCAGTTAAGAAATGACAAGGAAACATGATGAAGTAACTATTTTTAGTTGACCGATGAATACTTTTAGTTGAGCAAAAGACAAAACATGATGAACATGACTTTTCTGATGATTGGCGGATAATTTTTAGATAAGAAATGACAATGAAACATGATGATCACGGTTATTTTCTGTTGACTATGGATAAGTTTAGTTGAAAAATGACGAAAGTGACTATGTTTTAGTTGATTGGCGAAAGATTTTTAGTTAAGAAGTTACGAGAAAGGTTTGTCTTTGTAAATTTGGAACTGAATAAAGTGTAGATTTGTTTAAGAACAGGGTTGGTAGAACTATTAAGTTGACTACGAGAATTACTTTGACATAGTTTTGCAAATAAAAACTTGGTGACTAAAATTGTTGAGGGAACTGTAATGCAGTATAATATTATTTGACAAAGAACTAGTTAGTGAATGGAAGAAACAAAGAACATAAAAAATTGAGGTTAAGTAGGGGAATGAACACAGTGAACATACGGTGAACACAGAAAACATGTAAGAAAAAGTTGATGAATAGAGTGAACATGCAGGGCATATGAACTTATAGAGAATATGAAGACATGATAAGGAACATAGAGAATACAAAGAATGAACACTGAACATGTGAAGAACAAGCTAAGAACATTGAGAACATGAATATTGAGTATAAAAGTTTTAGAGAGAACATGTGATGCTCATGAAAATATGACAAAGAACATAGTGAACATACGGGGAAAACGGCAGAAAAAATTTGAACTGAGCATGCTGTGAACATTTATAGAACATGGAATGAACACAGAAAACATGGAAAAAATGTGAAGAATACAGCTGAATATAGAGAAAATATGCAAATACAAGGGGGACAAGAGCTGGAGCTCGGTAACTGACTTGATCTTATTTACTACGTCTGAAATATGACTGTTTAAAATTTCAGGGGGATTGGACTGCTAGTAGCGAAAATGTGGTCTCTGTCAAATTTGGGTATTTAATTGGACTCTGATTAATTTCGATCATGAACTGGACTCTGATGAAATTTGAGCTTAAAACTGTCTCTGACTAATTTTGCTCTGAAAGTAGACTGACGAATTTTGCTAGAAAACTGGACTCTGATGAAATGTGAGCTTAAAACTGTCTCTGACTAATTTTGCTCACAAAGTGGACTCGTTCATTTTTAGGTATAAAATGGTCTCTGACGTATTTCTGTCTATAACTGGGCTCTGTTCAATTTTGGTCTTTACAGGTGAAATAGCCGTAAATGGATATAAAACTAAATGTTATGGCTAAGTTGTCTGTTTTCCTTAACAAAACGTCTAAGACAATATTCTCTGAAAATGCTCTTTGAAAATGTGTGATTGAAAACGGGCAAAGGTTGTCCATAGAGTTTACCTGGAAATGCTGTGACACAAACACGATATTTTCTAAAGTTTTTTCTTTAAGATTTTCCTACTTATCTTCATCATAAGAAACCTTAACAAACTTCTAAAATCTCAGAAATTATTTTCCTCATAAGAACTCCTTACTTCCAAATCTGTGACTCCCCAAATTTGCCTGATAACCCTGGCTTACAGACACGATATTTCCCAGAAAAAAAAAAATGTTCTGTGAGCTGTACAACTCACAGGGGTTCTCTGGCCTGAAAAAAAATGTTCTGTGAGCTGTACAACTCACAGGGGTCCTCTCGCCTGAAAAAAAAAATGTTCTGTGAGCTGTACAACTCACAGGGGTCCTCCGCCCCCCAAAAAAAAAATGTTCTGTGAGCTGTACTCCCTACTACTCACACACACACCACCACCACCACACACACACAACCACCACACTCACAACCACCACCACACACAACCACCACACTCACAACCACCACACTCACAACCACCACCACACACAACCACCACCACACACAACCACCACACACACAACCACCACACTCACAACCATCACACTCACAACCACCACACACACAACCACCACACACACAACCACCACACACACAACCACCACACACACAACCACCACACTCACAACCACCACACTCACAACCACCACCACACACAACCACCACACACACACCACCACACACACAACCACCACACACACAACCACCACACTCACAACCACCACACTCACAACCACCACACTCACACCACCACACACCCACAACCACCACACTCACAACCACCACACACACAACCACCACACACACAACCACCACACACAACCACCACACACAACCACCACCACACAACCACCACACTCACAACCACCACACTCACAACCACCACACTCACAACCACCACACTCACAACCACCACACTCACAACCATCACACTCACAACCACCACACTCACAACCACCACACTCACACCACCACCACACACAACCACCACACACACAACACCACACACACAACCACCACACTCACAACCACCACACTCACAACCACCACACACAACCACCACCACACACCACCACCACACACCCACACCACACACCACCACACACACCACCACACACACAACCACCACACTCACAACCACCACACACACAACCACCACACTCACAACCACCACACACACAACCATCACACTCACAACCACCACCACCACACAACCACCACACACAACACCACCACACACAACCACCACACACACAACCACCACACACACAACCACCACACACACAACCACCACACTCACAACCACCACACACACAACCACCACACACACAACCACCACACTCACAACCACCACACTCACAACCACCACACACACAACCACCACACACACAACCACCACACACACAACCACCACACTCACACACCACACACACAACCACCACACACACAACCACCACACACACAACCACCACACTCACAACCACCACACACACAACCACCACACACACAACCACCCACACACAACCACCACACTCACAACCACCACACACACAACCACCACACACACAACCACCACACTCACAACCATCACACTCACAACCACCACTCATAACCACCACCACACACAACCACCACACACACAACCACCACACTCACAACCATCACACTCACAACCACCACACACACAACCATCACACTCACAACCACCACCACACACAACCACCACACACAACCACCACCACACACAACCACCACACACACAACCACCACACACACCACCACCACAACACCACCACACACAACCACCACACACACAACCACCACACTCACAACCACCACACACAACCATCACACTCACAACCACCACACTCACAACCGCCACCACACACAACCACCACACACACACCATCACACTCACAACCACCACACACACAACCACCACACTCACAACCACCACACACAACCACCACACTCACAACCACCACACACACAACCATCACACTCACAACCACCACACTCACAACCGCCACCACACCACCACACACACACAACCATCACACTCACAACCACGACACACACACCACCACACTCACAACCACCACACTCACAACCACCACACTCACAACCACCACACACCACCACGACACACAACCACCACACTCACCACCACCACACTCACAACCACCACACTCACAACCACCACACACACAACCACCACACACACAACCACCACACACCACCAGAACACACCACCACCACATTCACAACCACCACACACCACCACAACACACACACAACCACCCACACACAACCACCACACACCACCACCACCACCACAACACACCACCACCACACACAACCACCACCACACACAACCACCACACACACCACCACCACACACACCACCACCACCACACACACCACCACCACCACACACACAACCACCACACACACTCACAACCACCACACACACACACACAACCACCACACACACACACAACCACCACACACACACACACAACCACCACACACACACACACAACCACCACACACACACACACAACCACCACACACACACAACCACCACACACACAACCACCACACACACAACCACCACACACACAACCACCACACACACAACCACCACACACACACACAACCACCACACACACACAACCACCACACTCACAACCATCACCACCACACAACCACCACACACACAACCACCACACACACAACCACCACACACACTCACAACCACCACACACCACACCACACCACACACAACACACAACCACCACACACACACACACACCACCACACACACACACACAACCACCACACACACACACACACCACACCCACACCACAACCACCACACACACAACCACCACACACACAACCACCACACACACAACCACCACACACACAACCACCACACACACACACAACCACCACACACACAACCACCACACTCACAACCACCACCACCACACAACCACCACACACACAACCACCACACACAACCACTACCACACACCAACCACACACACACAACCACCACACACACAACCACCACACACACAACCACCACACACACAACCACCACACACACAACCACCACACACACCACCACACACACAACCACCACACTCACAACCACCACACACAACCACCACCACACACAACCACCACCACACAACCACCACACACACAACCACCACACTCACAACCACCACACTCACAACCACCACCACACACAACCACCACACACACAACCACCACACACAACCACCACACACACAACCACCACACACACAACCACCACACTCACAACCACCACACTCACAACCACCACCACACACAACCACCACACACACAACCACCACACACAACCACCACACACACAACCACCACACTCACAACCACCACACTCACAACCACCACACTCACAACCACCACACACACAACCACCACACACACAACCACCACACTCACAACCACCACCACACAACCACCACACACACAACCACCACACACAAACCACCACACACAACCACCACACACACACCACCCACACACAACCACCACACTCACAACCACCACACTCACAACCACCACACACACAACCACCACACTCACAACCACCACACTCACAACCACCACACTCACAACCACCACACTCACAACCACAACACACACAACCACCACACTCACAACCACCACACTCACAACCACCACACACACAACCACCACACACACAACCACCACACACACAACCACCACACTCACAACCACCACACACACAACCACCACACACACAACCACCACACTCACAACCATCACACTCACAACCACCACCACACACAACCACCACACACACAACCACCACACTCACAACCACCACACTCACAACCACCACACACACAACCATCACACTCACAACCACCACACTCACAACCACCACACTCACAACCACCACCACACACAACCACCACACACAACCACCACCACACACAACACAACTGAACAAAAAGGCGTGGAGGAACTTCCGGAATAACAGAACACCAGAAAGCAGGGAGAGATACCAGAGAACCAGGAATGAGTACGTCAGGGTGAGAAGAGAAGCAGAGAAAATTTTTGAAAATGATATAGCAAACAAAGCCAAGACCGAACCAAAGCTACTCCACAGTCACATCAGAAGGAAAACAACAGTGAAAGAACAGGTATTGAAACTTAGAACAGGCGAGGACAGGTATACAGAGAATGACAGAGAGGTGTGTGAGGAACTCAACAAGAGGTTCCAGGAGGTCTTCACAATAGAACAGGGTGAGGTCACTGTGCTAGGAGAAAGGGAGGTAAACCAGGCGGCCTTGGAGGAGTTCGAAATTACGAGAGAGGAGGTCAAGAGACACCTGCTGGATCTGGATGTTAGAAAGGCGGTTGGTCCAGATGGGATCTCACCATGGGTACTGAAAGAGTGTGCAGAGGCACTTTGCTTGCCACTCTCCATAGTGTATAGTAAATCACTAGAGACGGGAGACCTACCAGAAATATGGAAGACGGCGAATGTGGTCCCAATATACAAAAAGGGCGACAGACAAGAGGCACTGAACTACAGGCCAGTGTCCTTGACTTGTATACCATGCAAGGTGATGGAGAAGATCGTGAGAAAAAACCTGGTAACACATCTGGAGAGAAGGGACTTCGTGACAAATCGCCAACATGGATTCAGGGAGGGTAAATCTTGCCTTACAGGCTTGATAGAATTCTACGATCAGGTGACACAGATTAAGCAAGAAAGAGAGGGCTGGGCGGACTGCATTTTCTTGGATTGTCGGAAAGCCTTTGACACAGTACCGCATAAGAGGCTGGTACATAAGCTGGAGAGACAGGCAGGTGTAGCTGGTAAGGTGCTCCAGTGGATAAGGGAGTATCTAAGCAATAGGAAGCAGAGAGTTACGGTGAGGGGTGAGACCTCGGATTGGCGTGAAGTCACCAGTGGAGTCCCACAGGGCTCTGTACTCGGTCCTATCTTGTTTCTGATATATGTAAATGATCTCCCGGAGGGTATCGATTCATTTCTCTCAATGTTTGCGGACGATGCTAAAATTATGAGAAGGATTAAAACAGAAGAGGACTGTTTGAGGCTTCAAGAAGACCTAGACAAGCTGAAGGAATGGTCGAACAAATGGTTGTTAGAGTTTAACCCAACCAAATGTAATGTAATGAAGATAGGTGTAGGGAGCAGGAGGCCAGATACAAGGTATCATCTGGGAGAGGAAATTCTTCAGGAGTCAGAGAAGGAAAAAGACTTGGGGGTTGATATCACGCCAGACCTGTCTCCTGCAGCACATATCAAGCGGATAACATCAGCGGCATATGCCAGGCTGGCCAACATACGAACGGCATTCAGAAACTTGTGTAAAGAATCATTCAGAACTTTGTATACCACATATGTCAGGCCAATCCTGGAGTATGCAGCCCCAGCATGGAGTCCATATCTAGTCAAGGATAAGACTAAACTGGAAAAGGTTCAAAGGTTTGCCACCAGACTAGTACCCGAGCTGAGAGGTATGAGCTACGAGGAGAGACTACGGGAATTAAACCTCACTTCGCTGGAAGACAGAAGAGTTAGGGGGGACATGATCACCACATTCAAGATTCTGAAGGGGATTGATAGGGTAGATAAAGACAGTCTATTTAACACAAGGGGAACACGCACAAAGGGACACAGGTGGAAACTGAGTGCCCAAATGAGCCACAGAGATATTAGAAAGAACTTTTTTAGTGTCAGAGTGGTTGACAAATGGAATGCATTAGGGGGTGATGTGGTGGAGGCTCACTCCATACACAGTTTCAAGTGTAGATATGACAGAGCCCGATAGGCTCAGGAATCTGTACACCTGTTGATTGACGGTTGAGAGGCAGGACCAAAGAGCCAGAGCTCAACCCCCGCAAACACAACTAGGTGAGTACAACTAGGTGAGTACAACCACCACACACACAACCACCACACACACAACCACCACACACAACCACCACCACACACAACCACCACACACACAACACCACACACACAACCACCACACACACAACCACCACACACACACAACCACCACACTCACAACCACCACACACACAACCACCACACACACACAACCACCACACACACACAACCACCACACTCACAACCACCACACACACAACCATCACACTCACAACCACCACACTCACAACCGCCACCACACACAACCACCACACACACAACCACCACACTCACAACCATCACACTCACAACCACCACACTCACAACCACCACACTCACAACCACCACACACACAACCACCACACACACACAACCACCACACTCACAACCACCACACTCACAACCACCACACTCACAACCACCACACTCACAACCACCACACTCACAACCACCACACACCACCACGACACACACAACCACCACACTCACAACCACCACACTCACAACCACCACACTCACAACCACCACACACACAACCACCACACACACAACCACCACACACCACCACAACACACCACCACCACACTCACAACCACCACACACCGCCACAACACACCACCACCACACACACAACCACCACACACACACACAACCACCACACACACAACCACCACACACACACACAACCACCACACACACACACAACCACCACACACACACAACCACCACACACACAACCACACACACACACAACCACCACACACACACACAACCACCACACACACAACCACCACACACACACACAACCACCACACACACACACAACCACCACACACACACACAACCACCACACACACACAACCACCACACACACAACCACCACACACACACAACCACCACACACACAACCACCACACACACACACAACCACCACACACACAACCACCACACACACAACCACCACCACACACACAACCACCACACACACACAACCACCACACACACACAACCACCACACACACACAACCACCACACACACACAACCACCACACACACACAACCACCACACACACACAACCACCACACACACACAACCACCACACACACAACCACCACACACACAACTACCACCTTGAGGTTACCTTGAGGTGCTTCTGGGGCTTAGTGTCCCCGCGGCCCGGTCGTCGACCAGGCCTCCTGGTTGCCGGACTGATCAACCAGGCTGTTAGACGCGGCTGCTCGCAGCCTGACGTATGAGTCACAGCCTTGTTGATCAGGTATCCTTTGGAGGTGCTTATCCAGTTCTCTCTTGAACACTGTGATGGGTTTACCAGTTATGCCCCTTATGTGTGGCGGAAGCGTGTTGAACAGTCTCGGACCTCTGATGTTGATAGAGTTCTCTCTCAGAGTACCTGTTGCACCTCTGCTTTTCAACTGGGGTATTCTGCACATCCTGCCATGTCTTCTGGTATCATATGGTGTTATTTCTGTGTGCAGGTTTGGGACCAGCCCCTCAATTATTTTCCACGTGTAAATTATTATGTACTCTCCCGCCTGCGCTCAAGGGAGTTCAGATTTAGGCTTTTTAGTCGGTCGCAGTAATTTAGATGTTTTACTGAGTGGATTCTAGTAGTAAAGGATCTCTGCACGCTCTCTAGGTTAGCAATTTCTCCAGCTTTGAAAGGGGCTGTCATTGTGCAGCAGTACTCCACTCTAAAGAGCACAAGCGTTTTGAAAAGTATCATCATCGGTATATCATCTCTAGTGTGAAAAGTTCTTGTTATCCAACCTGTCATTTTTCTTGCAGTTGTGACGGCTACTTTATTGTGTTCTTTAAAGGCAAGGTCTTCCGACATGAGTACACCCAGATCCTTTACATTGCCTTTTCGTTCTATGTTATGATTTGCCTGAGTTTAGTACGTGGTTTCTGTTTTTATATTTTCAATTTTTCCGTAGCGCATGAGCTGGAACTTATCCTCGTTAAACACCATATTATTTTCTGTAGCCCATAGAAAGACCTGATCTACATCTGATTGGAGGTTTGCCGTGTCCTCTATGTTGCCAACTCTCATGAAAATCCTAGTGTCATCTGCAAAGGATGATACAGTGCTATAGGTTGTGTTCTGGTCTATGTCCGATATGAGGATGAGAAAAAGTACTGGAGCAAGCACAGTACCTTGGGGGACTGAGCTCTTCACGGTTGATGGGCTGGATTTTATTTTATTGACTATTACACATTGGGTTCTGTCAGTCAGGAAATTGTAGATCCATCTGCCTATTTTCCCGGTAATTCCTTTTGAACGCATTTTATGTGCAATAACACCATGGTCACATTAGTCAAAAGCTTTTGCGAAATCTGTGTAAATTACATCAGCGTTTTGTTTGTCTTCCAAAGCATCTAATGCCATATCATAGTGGTCCAGCAACTGCGACAGGCAAGAGCGCCCTGTTCTGAAACCATGTTGTCCGGGGTTATGGAGATGCTGTGATTCCATGTATTTTGTGATCTTACTTCTTAGCACTCCCTCAAAAAATGTTATGATGTGCGATGTTAGTGCTATCGGTCTGTAATTTTTTGCCTCTGCCTTATTTCCTCCTTTATGGAGTGGTGCTATCTCTGCTGTTTTTAGTATGTCAGGGATAACGCCAGTATCTAGGCTTTGTCTCCACAGAATGTGAAGGGCCTGCGATAGTGGTTTTTTACAGTTCTTGATGAATATGGAGTTCCAAGAATCCGGGCCTGGTGCAGAGTGCATAGGCATACTGTTTATGGCTTCTTCAAAATCTAGTGGGGATAGGGCGACGTCTGATATATGATTTGATGTTGGTATCATATCCATGAAAAATTCATTTGGGTTATCAATCTTTAGTGCATTTAATGGCTCGCTGAAAACAGAGCCGTACTGCTTCCTCAGTAACTCGCTCATTTCTTTGTTGTCATTAGTGAAAGTTCCATCTCCCTTTCGCAGGGGCCCGATACTAGATGTGGTTTTTTATCTTGATTTTGCATAGGAGAAAAAATATTTCGGATTTCTCTCTATTTCACTGATGGCCTTTTGCTCTCTTTGCCTCTCCTGGGTTTTGTATACACACAGAACCACCACACACACAACCACCACACACACACAACCACCACTCACACAGAACCACCACACACAGAACCACCACACACAGAACCACCACACACACAACCATCACACACACAACCACCACACACACACACAACCACCACACACACAACCACCACACACACAACCACCACACCACAACCACCACACTCACACACAACCACCACACACACAACCACCACACACACAACCACCACACACCACCACACACACACAACCACCACACACAACCACCACACACACAACCATCACACACACAACCACCACACACACAACCATCACACACACAACCACCACACACACAACCACCACACACACAACCACCACACACACACCATCACACACACAACCACCACACTCACAACCACCACACACACAACCACCACACACACAACCACCACACACAGAACCACCACACACACAACCATCACACACACAACCCACACACACACAACCACCACACACACAACCACCACACACACAACCATCACACACAGAACCACCACACACACAACCACCACACACAACCACCACACACACAACCATCACACACACACAACCACCACACTCACAACCACCACACTCACAACCACCACACTCACAACCATCACACACACAACCACCACACCACAACCACCACACACACAACCACCACACTCACAACCACCACACACACAACCACCACACACAACCACACACACAACCACCACACTCACAACCACCACACACACAACCACCACACACACAACCATCACACACACAACCACCACACACAACCATCACACACAACCATCACACACAACCATCACACACAACCACCACACACACAACCACCACACACAACCATCACACACACACCCCACACACACAACCACCACACACACAACCACCACACACACAACCACCCACACACAACCACCACACACACACACCACACACACAACCACCACACACACAACCACACCCCACACAACCCCACACACCACCACCACCACACAACCACCACCACAACACCACCACACACACACAACCACCACACACACACAACCACACCACACACAACCACCACACACACAACCACCACACACACACCACCACACACACCCCACCACACAACACCACACTCACCACCCACACAACCACCCACCACAACCACCACCACAGAACCACCACACACCCCCACCACACAACCACCACACACAACCACCACACACACAACCACCACCACAAACCACCCCACACACAACCACCACACCACACACCCACACACACAACCACCACACACACAACCCCACACACACCCACCACACACACACCCCCACACACACACACACCACCACACACCACCACACACACACCCCACACACACACCACCACACACACAACCACCACACACACAACCACCACACACACAACCATCACACACACAACCACCACACACACAACCACCACAACACAACCACCACACTCACAACCACCACACACACAACCACCACACACACAACCACCACACACACAACCACCACACACAACCACCACACACACAACCACCACACACACAACCACCACACTCACAACCACCACACACACCCACCACACACAACCATCACACACAAACCACCACACACACACACACCACCACACCACAACCACCACACACACACCACCACCACCCATCCACACACACCACCACACTCACAACCACCACACACACAACCCCCACACACAACCACCACACACACAACCACCACACACACAACCACCACACACACACCACCACACACACACACACCCCCACACACACAACCACCACACACACACAACCACCACACACACACAACCACCACACACACCACCACCACACACCACCACCCACACACAACCACCACACACACAACCACCACACACACAACCACCACACACACCATCACCACACACACCACCACACACACAACCACCACACTCACAACCACCACACACACTACCACCACACACACAACCACCACACTCACAACCACCACACACACAACCACCACACACACAACCACCACACACACACAACCACCACACACACAACCATCACACACACACCACCACACACAACCACACACACAACCACCACACACACAACCACCACACACACAACCATCACACACACACCACCACACTCACACCACCACACACACAACCACCACACTCACAACCACCACACACAACCACCACACACACAACCACCACACTCACAACCACCACACACACAACCACCACACTCACAACCACCACACACACCACCACCACACAACCACCACACACACAACCATCACACACACAACCACCACACTCACAACCACCACACACACAACCACCACACTCACAACCACACACACTACCACCACACACACAACCACCACACACAACCACCACACACACAACCACCACACACACAACCACCACACACACAACCACCACACACACCCACCACACACACAACCACCACACTCACAACCACCACACACACAACCACACACACACCACCACACACACACACACACAACCACCACACACACACACCACACACAACCACCACTCACACACACACAACCACCACACACACACAACCACTACACACAGAACCACCACACTCACAACCACCACACTCACAACCACCACACTCACAACCACCACACTCACACATAACCACCACACACACACACAACCACCACACACACACAACCACCACACACAAACCATCACACACAACCACCACACACACACACAACCACCACACACACAACCACCACACACACACACAACCATCAGACACAACCACCACACACACAACCACCACACACACACACAACCACCACACACACACAACCACCACACACACAACCATCACACGCACAACCACCACACACGCACAACCACCACACACACACAACCACCACACACACAACCACCACACACACAACCACCACACACTCACACACCCCACACACACAACACCACACACACACACACCACACATACTACCAGCACAATAACAACCACAACACACCTATCACAACCAGCACATTAACAACCACCACAACACACCTTCCACAACCAGCACATTAACAACCACCACAACACACCTACCACAACCAGCACATTAACAACCACCACAACACACCTACCACAACCAGCACATTAACAACCACCACAACACACCTACACAACCAGCACATTAACAACCACCACAACACACCTACCACAACCAGCACATTAACAACCACCACAACACACCTACACAACCAGCACATTAACAACCACCACAACACACCTACACAACAAGCACATTAATAACCACCACAACACACCTACACAACCAGCACATTAACAACCACCACAACACACCTACACAACCAGCACATTAACCACCACCACAACACAACTACCACAACCAGCACATTAACAACCACCACAACACACCTGTGCTCATCATGGGGGACTTTAATCATGATAGGATAGACTGGGAAAACAGAGAACCACACGGAGGGGAGGAAACATAGAGAGCGAAACTGCTGGAGGTGACGACTAGAAACTTTTTAAGTCAGCATGTCAAGGGTCCCATGAGAATGAGAGGCAACGAGGAACCAGCAAGACTCGACCTAGTATTCACTCTGAACGATTCAGACATAAGGGAAATCGGTGTTGAAGCCCCCGTGGGTATGAGTGATCACAGTGTACTGTTGTTTGAGTATCTGGTCGAAGAAGGGTTAATGTACTCAAGGAAGGGACCAGAAAACAAGAGGCCGGCATTCTGGAAGGGAAACTATGAAAAGATGAGAAAATTCCTAACTGAAATAGCTTGGGAAATACAGCTCAGATGAAAGACGGTTCAAGACATGATGGACTACATCACACAGAAGTGTAAGGAGGCAGCAGACAAGTACGTCCCAGTTCAAAATGAAAAAAAATGAAATGGAAATGAGAAACCCATGGCTTAATCAGAGTTGCAAGCTAGCAAAGCAGCTAAGTAAAAGGGCATGGAGAAACTATAGAAACAACAGAACACTAGAGAGCAGAAAAAGATACCAGAGCGCCAGGGATGAATACATCAGGGTGAGAAGAGAGGTAGAGAGGCAATATGAAAATGACATAGCGAGCATGGCAAAGACTCAACCCAAACTGCTGCATAGCCACATCAGGAGGAAAACAACAGAGAAGGAACAGGTAATGAAATTGAGGATACGGGCAGAAAGATTCACTACAAACAACAAGGAAGTGTGCGAGGAACTCAATAAGAAATTCCAGGAAGTCTTCACCTCAGAGCAAGAAGTCCCAGAGATAAGGGAGGGAACACCAACCCAGACACCACTTGTGAGGAGTTTGAGATAACAGTGGGGAGGTGAGGAAGCATCTGCTAGATTTGGACGTGACAAAGGCTATAGGCCCGGATGGAATCTCACCATGGATCCTTAAGGAAGGAGCAGAGGCTCTGTGCCTACCACTCTCCATAGTGTACAACAAGTCACTGGTAACAGGCGAACTGCCAAAAATTTGGAAGACGGCCAATGTAGTCCCAATATACAAGAAGGGTGATAGGCAGGAGGCACTGAACTACAGGCCAGTGTCCCTAACTTGCATTCCATGCAAGATGATGGAAAAGATTGTGCGAAAAAAGCTAGTGGAACATCTGGAGCAAAAGAACTTTGTAACACAACAAATCAACATGGGTTCAGAGATGGCAAATCATGCCTAACAGGATTAATTGAGTTCTATGACCAGGCAACAAAAGTCAGGCAAGAGAGAGAGGGCTGGGCAGACTGCATATTTCTGGACTGCCAGAAAGCTTTTGACACAGTACCACATAAGAGACTAGTGCACAAACTGGAGATGCAGGCAGGAGTGAAAGGGAAGGTACTCCACTGGATAAGAGAGTACCTAAGCAACAGGACACACCGAGTCACCGTGAGAGGTGAGGTCTCGGAGTGGCGGGGAGTCACCAGTGGAGTCCCACAGGGATCAGTCCTTGGACCTATACTGTTTCTGATATACTAAATGATCTTCCAGAAGGAATTGACTCGTTCCTCTCGATGTTTGCTGATGACGCGAAAATTATGAGGAGGATCAGGACAGAGGAGGATAGTATGAGGCTACAAGATGACCTAGACAAACTGAAGGAATGGTCCGACAAATGGCTACTAAAGTTCTACCCAAGAACATGTAAGGTAATGAAACTAGGAGGAGGAACTAGGAGGCCAGTCACTGGATACCGAATGAGAGATGAAGTCCTTCACGAAACGGACAGAGAGAAAGATCTGGGAGTTGATATCACGCCAAACCTGTCTCCTGAAGCCAACATTAAAAGAATAACTTCAGCAGCCTATGCGAGGCTGGCTAATATCAGAACTGCTTTCAGAAACCTGTGCAAGGAATCCTTCAGAACCTTGTATGCCACATATGTAAGACCAATCCTGGAGTATGCAGCCCCAGCATGGAGTCCGTACCTAGTCAAGCACAAAACGAAGCTGGAAAAAGTTCAGAGGTATGCCACTAGGTTAGTCCCAGAACTAAGAGGCATGAGTTATGAGGACAGACTATGTGAACTGCACCTCACGTCGCTGGAAGACAGAAGAGCTACGGGAGACATGACCACCACATACAAAATTCTCAAAAGAATTGATAGGGTGGACAAGGATGGATTATTTAACACAGGTGGCACACGCACAAGGGGACACAGGTGGAAGCCAAGTACCCAAATGAGCCACAGAGACATTAGAAAGAACTTTTTCAGTGTCAGAGTAGTTAGTAAATGGAATGCATTAGGAAGTGATGCAGTGGAGGCTGACTTCATACACAGTTTCAAATGTAGATATGATAGAGCCCAGTAGGCTCAGGAATCTGTACACCAGTTGATTGACGGTTGAGAGGCGGGACCAAAGAGCCAGAGCTCAACCCCCGCAAACACAACTAGGTAAGTACAACTAGGTGAGTACACCTACCACAACCAGCACATTAACAACCACCACAACACACCTACCACAACCAGCACATTAACAACCATAACAAACCTACCACAACCAGCACATTAACAACCATAACAAACCTACCACAACCAGCACATTAACAACCATAACAAACCTACCACAACCAGCACATTAACAAATACCACAACCAGCACATTACAACCACCACAACACATCTACCACAACCAGCACATTAACAACCACCACAACACACCTACTACAACCAGCACATTAACAACCACCACAACACACCTACCACAACCAGCACATTAACAACCACCACAACACACCTACAACCAGTACATTAACAACCACCTCAACACACCTACCACAACCAGCACATTAACAACCACCACAACACACCTACCACAACCAGCACATTAACAACCATAACAAACCTACCACAACCAGCACATTAACAAATACCACAACCAGCACATTACAACCACCACAACACATCTACCACAACCAGCACATTAACAACCACCACAACACACCTACTACAACCAGCACATTAACAACCACCACAACACACCTACCACAACCAGCACATTAACAACCACCACAACACACCTACCACAACCAGCACATTAACAACCACCTCAACACAACTACTACAACCAGAACATTAACAACCACCTCAACACAACTACTACAACCAGAACATTAACAACCACCACAACACACCTACTACAACCAGCACATTAACAACCACCACAACACATCTACCACAACCAGCACATTAACAACCACCTCAACACACCTACTACAACCAGCACATTAACAACCACCACAACACACCTACCACAACCAGTACATTAACAACCACCACAACACACCTACACAAAACCTCGACCAGTATTGGACCGTTAATTACAACTGAAGGTACGTACACAGAGGACAACAAAGAGATTAGTGACATTCTAATAAGCCAGTATGAGGCTATGTTTAGCACACCAATAAACAACATGAAAGTTGATGACCCAGACAGCTTCTTTATGAATGACATTCTAGCTGCAGATAATATAACGGGCATTACCACAAACTCGGAAGACTTTGAAAGAGAAATTGACAATATGCCTATGCACTTACCTCCTGGGCCTGACTCATGGAATTCAATATTCATAAAGAAATGTAAAGTACCAGTAGCGAGAGCACTCAGCGTAATATGGAGAAAGAGCCTGGATACAGGGGAGATACCAGCAGCACTTAAATCTGCAGATATAGCTCCGTTGCACGAGGGGGGAAGTAAAGCCTTGGCAAAAAATTATAGGCCAGTTGCACTAACATCACACATAATAAAAGTGTTTGAAAGAGTGATTAGGAATCAAATTTCTAGTTTTATGGAAAACAATGAATTGCACAATCCAGGACAACATGGATTTAGAGCGGGAAGATCCTGTCTGTCACAGTTACTCAACCACTATGACAAAATCACAGAAGCCCTAGAAGAAAGGCAAAATGCAGATGTTGTATACAAAGACTTTGCAAAGGCGTTCGACAAATGTGACCATGGGGTGATAGCTCACAAAATGAGGTCAATGGGAATAACTGGAAAAGTCGGACTCTGGATACTCAATTTCCTGTCGAACAGAACACAAAGAGTAACAGTCAATCAGATAAAATCGTGTCCAAGCGATGTTAAAAGCTCAGTACCTCAAGGTACAGTCCTTGCACACTACTGTTCCTTATTCTCATATCTGATATAGACAAAAATACACGCACAGCTTTGTGTCATCCTTTGCAGATGACACAAAAATCAGCATGAAAATTAACTTTGCTGAAGACATTGAAAAACTACAAGCAGATGTCAACAAAGTTTTCGATTGGTAGCAGAAAATAACATGATGTTTAACAGTGATAAATTTCAGGTACTCAGGAACGGCAAAAATGAGGATCTGAAACATAATACAGGGTACAAAACACAATCGAATCTTCCCATAGTAGAAAAACAGCATGTCAAGAATTTGGGAATAATGATGTCCGACGATCTAACGTTTAGGGAGCATAACCAAGCAAATATCGTGTCAGCCAGAAAAATGATCGGATGGATTACGAGAACTTTCAAATCCAGGGATCCCATCACAATGGTTGTACTCTTCCAAGTCACTTGTGTTGTCCCATCTCGAGTACTGCTCAGTACTCACTTCCCCCTTCAGAGCAGGAGAGATTGCTGAAATAGAGAGAATACAGAAAACATATATGGCACGCATAGACGAGATAAAACACCTAAATTATTGGGATCGTCTCAAAGCTCTCCAAATGTACTCTAGAAAGGAGAAGAGAGAGATACCAAATAATATACACATGGAAAATACTGGAGGGCCAGGTCCCAAATCTACACAGTAAAATAACAACGTACTAGAGGGAACGATATGGATGAAAATGCAAGATTGAACCAGTGAAGAGCAGAGGTGCCATAGGCACAATCAGAGAGCACTGTATAAACATCAGAAGTCCGCGGTTGTTCAACATCCTCCCAGCGACTAAGAAATATTGCCGGAAAAACTGTGGACATCTTCAAGAGAAAACTGGACGGTTTTCTAAGAGAAGTTCCGGATCAGCCGGGCTGTGGTGGGTAAGTGGCCCTGCGGGCCGCTCCAAGCAACAGCCTGGTGGACCAAACTCTCACAAGTCGAGCCCGACCTTGGGCCTGGCTTGGGGAGTAGAAGAACTCCCAGAACCCCATCACACGGGTATCAAACAGGAACTTGCACATTAACAACCACCACAACACACCTACCACAACCAGCACATTAACAACCACCACAACACACCTACCACAACCAGCACATTAACAACCACCACAACACACCACAACCAGCACATTAGCAACCACCACAACACTCCTACCACAACCAGCACATTAACAACCACCACAACACACCTACCACAACCAGCACATTAACAACCACCACAACACACCTACCACAACCAGCACATTAACAACCACCACAACACACCTACCACAACCAGCACATTAACAACCACCACAACACACCTACACAACCAGCACATTAACAACCACCACAACACACCTACCACAACCAGCACATTAACAACCACCACAACACACCTACACAACCAGCACATTAACAACCACCTCAACACACCTACCACAACCAGCACATTAACAACCACCACAACACACCTACCACAACCAGCACATTAGCAACCACCACAACACTCCTACCACAACCAGCACATTAGCAACCACCACAACACAACTACCACAACCAGCACATTAACAACCACCACAACACACCTACCACAACCAGCACATTAACAACCACCACAACACACCTACCACAACCAGCACATTAACAACCACCACAACACACCTACCACAACCAGCACATTAACAACCACCACAACACACCTACCACAACCAGCACATTAACAACCACCACAACACACCTACTACAACCAGCACATTAACAACCACCACAACACACCTACCACAACCAACCCCCTGACAGGGGGGTTGGTGCTGCACCTGTAGCTCCAGCCCCCCTCTACTGGCAGGGGGTTGGTGCTGGACCTGTAGCTCCAGCCCCCCTCTACTGGCAGGGGGTTGGTGCTGGACCTGTAGCTCCAGCCCCCCTCTACTGGCAGGGGGTTGGTGCTGGACCTGTAGCTCCAGCCCCCCCTCTACTGGCAGGGGGTTGGTGCTGGTCCTGTAGCTCCAGCCCCCCTCTACTGGCAGGGGGTTGGTGCTGGACCTGTAGCTCCAGCCCCCCTCTACTGGCAGGGGGTTGGTGCTGGACCTGTAGCTCCAGCCCCCCCTCTACTGGCAGGGGGTTGGTGCTGGTCCTGTAGCTCCAGCCCCCCCTCTACTGGCAGGGGGTTGGTGCTGCACCTGTAGCTCCAGCCCCCCTCTACTGGCAGGGGGTTGGTGCTGGACCTGTAGCTCCAGCCCTCCTCTACTGGCAGGGGGTTGGTGCTGGACCTGTAGCTCCAGCCCCCCTCTACTGGCAGGGGGTTGGTGCTGGACCTGTAGCTCCAGCCCCCCCTCTACTGGCAGGGGGTTGGTGCTGGACCTGTAGCTCCAGCCCCCCTCTACTGGCAGGGGGTTGGTGCAGGACCTGTAGCTCCAGCCCCCCTTTACTGGCAGGGGGTTGGTGTTGGACCTGTAGCTCCCGCCCCCTCTACTGGCAGGGGGTTGGTGCTGGACCTGTAGCTCCAGCCCCCCTCTACTGGCAGGGGGTTGGTGCTGGACCTGTAGCTCCAGCCCCCCTCTACTGGCAGGGGGTTGGTGCTGGTCCTGTAGCTCCAGCCCCCTCTACTGGCAGGGGGTTGGTGCTGGACCAGTAGCTCCAGCCCCCCTCTACTGGCAGGGGGTTGGTGCTGGACCTGTAGCTCCAGCCCCCCTCTACTGGCAGGGGGTTGGTGCTGGACCTGTAGCTCCAGCCCCCCTCTACTGGCAGGGGGTTGGTGCTGGACCAGTAGCTCCAGCCCCCCTCTACTGGCAGGGGGTTGGTGCTGGTCCTGTAGCTGAAATAGTTCACATGTTTCCTTTCATCTGATGCCTCTGTTCACCTATCAGTAAATATTTATCCAGGAGTTAGGCTGGATTGCAGATTGTATGTTGAGGAAAGTCAGTAGTTGACTTAGGGAAACCTCAATAAACCTAAGAACAGTCTTCCTGTCTTCAAAATGGAACTTAATATATTGTGATATGACCTATGAGAGAAAATAAAAAAAACTTACTGTTATTTCCTTCTGGGGGATTTCTCCAGTCATTTCCTGAACTTTAGTCATGATGCTGGAGTCCGAGTCTCCCAGGTGTACGGGGTCAGCTGTGGCACCTGTCTCTGTGGTCGTCATCTCCAGGGCCTCCCTGATGGTCTCCTGCACCTGTCATTACCAACACAAACATTAATGGTGGAGGCTGGACTATAATGAAGCATCAGGCTCTGAGTAAAATAACTGGACTATAATGAAGCATCTGGCTCTGAGTAAAGTAACTGGACTATAATGAAGCATCTTGCTCTGAGTAAAGTAACTGGACTATAATGAAGCATCAGGCTCTGAGTAAAGTAACTGGACTATAATGAAGCATCAGGCTCTGAGTAAAGTAACTGGACTATAATGAAGCATCAGGCTCTGAGTAAAGTAACTGGACTATAATGAAGCATCTGGCTCTGAGTAAAGTAACTGGACTATAATGAAGCATCAGGCTCTGAGTAAAGTAACTGGACTATAATGAAGCATCTGGCTCTGAGTAAAGTAACTGGACTATAATGAAGCATCTGGCTCTGAGTTAAGAGATAATAGACATGCTGACATACACAAATGGGTCAACATGTATAGGACTCAAGTCTAACATGCTGCCTTGAGACTTGGGTTATAATATTAGTTATGAGTCAAGTCATTAGTTCTAACTGATGAAGCATTGTCTATATTCTGAACCCAAAGTCTTTATTTAGTTGTAGTAAACACTGACCTGAGGGTGTGTGTGTGTGTGTACTCGCCTAATTGTGCTTGCGGGGGTTGAGCTTTGGCTCTTTGGTCCCGCCTCTCAACTGTCAATCAACAAGTGTATAAGTTCCTGAGCCTATTGGGTTCTATCATATCTACACTTGAAACTGTGTATGGAGTCAATCTCCATTACATCGCTTCCTAATGCGTTCCATTTGACTCTGACACTAAAAAAGTTCTTTCTAATATCTCTGTGACTCATTTGGGCACTCCACCTGTGTCCCCTAGTGCGTGTGCCCCTTGTGTTAAATAGTCTGTCTTTATCTACCCTATCAATTCCCTTGAGAATCTTGAATGTGGTGATCATGTCCCCCTAACTCTTCTGTCTTCCAGCGAAGTGAGGTTTAATTACCGTAGCCTCTCCTCGTAGCTCATACCTCTCAGCTCGGGTACTAGTCTGGTGGCAAACCTTTGAACCTTTTCCAGTTTGGTCTTATCCTTGACTAGATATGGACTCCATGCTGGGGCTGCATACTCCAGGATTGGCCTGACATATGTGGTATACAAAGTTCTGAATGATTCTTTACACAAGTTTCTGAATGTTGTTCTCATGTTGGCCAACCTGGCATATGTGTAATTACCTAAGTGTAGTTACAGGATGAGAGCTACGCTCGTGGTGTCCCGTCTTCCCAGCACTCTTTGTCATATAACGCTTTGAAACTACTGACGGTCTTGGCCTCCACCACCTTCTCCCCTAACTTGTTCCAACCGTCTACCACTCTGTTTGCGAAAGTGAATTTTCTTATATTTCTTCGGCATCTGTGTTTAGCTAGTTTATATCTATGACCTCTTGTTCTTAAAGTTCCAGGTCTCAGGAAATCTTCCCTATCGATTTTATCAATTCCTGTTACTATTTTGTATGTAGTGATCATATCACCTCTTTTTCTTCTGTCTTCTAGTTTTGGCATATTTAATGCCTCTAACCTCTCCTCGTAGCTCTTGCCCTTCAGTTCTGGGAGCCACTTAGTAGCATGTTTTTGCACCTTTTCCAGTTTGTTGATGTGCTTAAGATATGGGCACCACACAACTGCTGCATATTCTAGCTTTGGCCTAACAAAAGTCGTGAACAATTTCTTTAGTATATTGCCATCCATGTATTTAAAAGCAATTCTGAAGTTAGAAAGCGTGACATAGGCTCCTCACACAATATTCTTTATGTGGTCCTCAGGTGATAGTTTTCTATCTAGAACCACCCCTAGATCTCTTTCTTTATCAGAATTCTTTAAAGATTTCTCACATAATATATAGGCTGTGTGGGGTCTATGTTCTCCTATTCCACATTCCATAACATGGCATTTATTAACATTAAATTCCATTTGCCAAGTGGCGCTCCATGTACTTATTTTGTCCAGGTCTTCTTGAAGGGCATGACAATCATCTAAGTTTCTTATCCTTCCTATTATCTTAGCATCATCAGCAAACATGTTCATATAATTCTGTATACCAACTGGTAGATCATTTATGTACACAATAAACATCACTGGTGCAAGAACTGAACCCTGTGGTACTCCACTTGTGACATTTCTCCATTCCGATACATTGCCTCTGATTACTGCCCTCATTTTTCTATCAGTCAGAAAATTTTTCATCCATGTTAGAAGCGTACCTGTCACTCCTCCAATATTTTCCAGTTTCCAGAACAACCTCTTATGTGGAACTCTGTTGAAAGCCTTTTTTAGGTCCAGATAGATGCAGTCAACCCAACCATCTCTTTCCTGTAATATCTCTGTTGCTCGATCATAGAAACTGAGTAAATTCGATACACAGGATCTTCCAGATCGAAAACCATACTGTCTGTCTGATATTATATAATTTCTCTCCAGGTGTTCTACCCATTAGATTTAATTATTTTTTTCTAATATTTTGACTATTACACTTGTCAATTATACCGGTCTATAATTAAGGGGGTCTTCCCTGCTTCCACTTTTGTAGATTGGAACTGTGTTAGCCTTTTTCCACACATCAGCTACAACTCCTGTAAACAGGGAGGCCTGAAAAATCTGTTGAAGAGGAATGCTGAGCTCGGGTGCACATTCTCTCAGAACCCATGGTGAAACTCCATCTGGACCAACTGCTTTGTTCTTATTTAGCTCCTTTTTGAGCATTTTTTCCACTTCGTCTCTAGACACCTCTATGTGCTCTATGTTGTTCTCTGGAATTCTTATTGTATCTGGTTCCCTAAAGATTTCATTTTGTACACACACACTTTGGAACTTTTCGTTTAATGTTTCACACATTTCCTTTTCATTTTCCGTGAATCTATTTCTCATTTTCAACCTCTGAATATTATCCTTTACCTGCAATTTGTTGTTTATGAATTTATAGAATAGACCTGGTTCTGTTTTACATTTGTCTGCAATCCCTTTTTCAAAATTTCTTTCTGCCTCTCTCCTCACTGCCGTGTAGTTGTTTCTCGCATCTTTGTATCGCTGGTATGTTTGGGGGTTCGGCCTCTTCTTGTATTGATTTTATTTTTGTGTCTTTTGGTCTCTGGCCCTCTCGCACTTTCTGTTGAACCAATCCTGTTTCCTAGTTCTGCTTCTCTGTTTTGGTATAAATTTTTTGTGCCTTTATCATATATTTCACAAAACCTTACATACATCTCATTCACTTCCTTGCCTTCCATTCACTTCCTTGTGTGTGTGTGTGTGTGTGTGTGTGTGTGTGTGTGTGTGTGTGTGTGTGTGTGTGTGTGTGTGTGTGTGTGTGTGTGTGTGTACTCACCTATTTGTGCTTGCAGGATCGAGCATTGACTCTTGGATCCCGCCTTTCCAGCTATCGGTTGTTTACAGCAATGACTCCTGTCCCATTTCCCTATCATACCTAGTTTTAAAAGTATGAATAATATTTGCTTCCACAACCTGTTCCCCAAGTGCATTCCATTTTTCCACTACTCTCACGCTAAAAGAAAACTTCCTAACATCTCTGTGACTCATCTGAGTTACCAGTTTCCACCCATGTCCCCTCGTTCTGTTATTATTACGTGTGAACATTTCATCTATTTCCACTTTGTCAATTCCCCTGAGTATTTTATATGTCCCTATCATATCTCCTCTCTCCCTTCTTTTCTCTAGTGTCGTAAGGTTCAGTTCCTTCAGCCGCTCTTCATATCCCATCCCTCGTAACTCTTGGACAAGCCTCGTCGCAAACCTCTGAACCTTCTCCAGTTTCTTTATGTGTTTCTTCAGGTGGGGGCTCCATGATGGTGCGGCATACTCTAAGACGGGTCTCACGTAGGCAGTGTAAAGCGCCCTAAAAGCCTCCACATTTAGGTTTCTGAATGAAGTTCTAATTTTCGCCAGTGTAGAGTACGCTGCTGTCGTTATCCTATTTATATGTGCCTCAGGAGTTAGATTAGGTGTCACATCCACTCCCAGGTCTCTTTCTCGAATCGTTACAGGTAGGCTGTTCCCCTTCATTGTGTACTGTCCCTTTGGTCTCCTGTCACCTGATCCCATTTCCATAACTTTACATTTACTGGTGTTAAACTCCAGTAGCCATTTCCCTGACCATCTCTGCAGCCTGTTTAAGTCCTCTTGGAGGATCCTACAATCCTCGTCTGTCACAACTCTTCTCATTAATTTTGCGTCATCCGCAAACATCGACATGTATGATTCCACTCCTGTAAACATATCATTTACGTAAATTAGAAAGAGGATTGGTCCCAGCACCGATCCTTGAGGTACTCCACTTGTTACTGTTCGCCAGTCCGACTTCTCGCCCCTTACCATTACCCTCTGGCTCCTTCCTGTTAGGTAGTTCTTCACCCATACTAGGGCCTTTCCGCTTACTCCTGCCTGCCTCTCAAGTTTGTATAGCAGTCTCATGTGCGGTACTGTACCAAAGGCCTTTTGGCAGTCAAGAAATATGCAGTCTGCCCAGCCTTCTCTGTCCTGCCTTATCCTTGTTACTTTATCATAGAATTCTAAAAGGTTTGTTAGGCATGATTTCCCTGTCCAGAACCCATGTTGGTGCTTGTTTACAAACCCAATGCTCTCCAGGTGCTCAACAAGTCTTAGCCTAATTATTCTTTCAAGTATTTTGCAGGGGATGCTTGTCAGTGATACGGGTCTGTAGTTAAGTGCCTCCTCTGTGTGTGTGTGTGTGTGTGTGTGTGTGTGTGTGTGTGTGTGTGTGTGTGTGTGTGTGTGTGTGTGTGTGTGTGTGTGTGTGTGTGTGTGTGTAATTACCTAAGTGTAATTACCTAAGTGTAGTTACAGGATGAGAGCTACGCTCGTGGTGTCCCGTCTTCCCAGCACTCTTTGTCATATAACGCTTTGAAACTACTGACGGTCTTGGCCTCCACCACCTTCTCACTTAACTTGTTCCAACCATCTACCACTCTATTTGCGAAGGTGAATTTTCTTATATTTCTTCGGCATCTGTGTTTAGCTAGTTTAAATCTATGACCTCTTGTTCTTGAAGTTCCAGGTCTCAGGAAGTCTTCCCTGTCGATTTTATCAATTCCTGTTACTATTTTGTACGTAGTGATCATATCACCTCTTTTTCTTCTGTCTTCTAGTTTTGGCATATTTAATGCTTCTAACCTCTCCTTGTAGCTCTTGCCCTTCAGTTCTGGGAGCCACTTAGTAGCATGTCTTTGCACCTTTTCCAGTTTGTTGATGTGCTTCTTAAGATATGGGCACCACACAACAGCTGCATATTCTAGCTTTGGCCTAACAAAAGTCATGAACAATTTCTTTAGTATATCGCCATCCATGTATTTAAATGCAATTCTTTAGTTAGAAAGCATCGCATAGGCTCCTTGCACAATATTCCAATTGCATTTGACACTGCTCACGTCTCCTCTTCCCACCACTCCTCCACACTACACAACAAACTTCAACGCCTGATCTCCAACAGTCCTTGGGCCAAATACTCTCTCTGACTGTGTTACCAACCTTTCGTCCTACTCTCTTTCTAAGCACCAGCAAGAACTTCTTGGTCTTGGTCTGTCTTTTGCTACTTCCCCTGGCCCACGCTGTGGCATTGATCTCATTAGTTCCTTTGACAGGTTTGTCAATTCTAACTCTAGTACTCTTTCGGACCTGTCTGCCTTTAGAGGGGCCCTTATCCCCGTTCTTGACAGCTTGTTTTCTAAAAATAACCACCTTCCTCGTCGCTTCCAGCTTGCCCTTGCCTCCCTGAAATCTAACAACTCTATTCTTATCCTTCCTTCAGACAAAAGCAATTCGGTGGTTGTCCTTGACCGTGAGGACTACCTCCGAAAAGCAGATGTCTTGCTCTCTGACTCTCACACTTATGCTCCTCTGACTTCTAACCCTTTGGATCGCCTCAAAACTTCCTTTAACCGCAAAGACAGCTCTCTAGTCTTTGCCCTCCTGACTTTGATCTCATTAAACGTTTCCGTGTCATCTGCCCTTCTCTTCCTTATTTCTATGGCCTTCCTAAGACTCATAAACCTGGTGTTCCTCTTCGTCCTATCATTTCTTCACGGGGCTCTGTCAGCTATCCTCTTGCCTCCTGGCTCGCTAAAACCCTGACACCTTACCTTGGCACTTTTTCCCCTGCCCACCTTCGTCACTCTCAGGACTTCATAGAAAGACTGCGCCTGCAACCCTCTTGTAAAATGCTTAGTCTTGATGTCGACTCTCTGTTCACTAATGTTCCGCTCGATGACGTTCTCTCTTTCCTCAGACAGAAGGCGTCAGAGGGTCTCCTTCCTCTCCCACTTCCCACTGACGTTTTCCTCGATCTCATTAGACTCTGTGTTGAATCTAACTCTTTCTCTTTCAACAGTAAATATTACACTCAAACTTTTGGTGTCGCTATGGGTTCCCCTCTCTCCCCTGTTCTTGCTAATTTCTACATGGAATACTTCGAAACTGTTCTTCTTCCTTCTATTGATACTCGTCCCTCTCTCTGGCTTCGCTATGTTGATGACATTTTTGCTTTATGGCCTCATGACCTTAATCTTTTCCAGCCTTTCCTCGCCTCTCTTAACAATCTGGCTCCTTCTATCCATTTCAAAGTTGAGTGGGAATCTAATTCCCTCCTTCCTTTTCTTGATGTTCATGTTCACAGCTCTGTGTCTGGGTTCTCTTTCTCTGTCTACCGTAAACCCATGCATAGTGGCATGTACATTCACTTCTTTTCCTACCATCCTCTTGCTGTTAAGAAAAGTGTCCTCGTCTCTCTCTTTCTCCGCGCTCTACGCATCAGCGACCCTCAGTTTCTTGATTCTGAAATTGCCTTTATCTACAAATCATTCTCTCGCCTTGGTTATCCTTTGCATTTCATCAACTGTGCCCACTCTCAAGCTAAACGAAATTTCTTTCATCCTAAACCTGCTTCCAACACTAGTAGCACTGTACTATGCCTTCCCTTCATATCTGAACTCAAAACTTTTACCAATACCTTTCGTCCTCTTGACATTAAACTCGCCTTTCGACAAACTAACACACTTCGTAGCAATCTAGTTCACACTGCTCCTCCTGCTTCTAATGCTGCTGGTGTCTACTCTATTTCCTGTTCATCTTGTCCTCTCCAATACTTTGGCAAAACTGGCCGTACACTGAATGACAGACTTAAAGAACACAAGAGAAGTGTTAAGTCTGCTGACACTAACAATGCTCTCTTCTGCCATGTGAGGGATTCTAATCATCCCATTGATTGGTCTTCCTCCAAAATAATCTTTCCTGCCTCTACTCTACACAGACGCCGTCTTGTAGAATCGGCTCTTATTAACAATGTACCCAACATGAACTTGAGTCCTGGCTTTGTTGCTGTGGACTCTTCCCTTTCACAGTATATACTCAAATGCTCTAATCTTTCTAACAAACGTGACTTAACATAAGCTTTCCCCCTTCCATTTCTTTCTTTCTCTCTTCTCCCTTTTTCTGTTCATTGGCTTCTACGCTCCCTTGCTATCCTCTTCTTATTCCTATTACTATCTCCTTCGGTGGTTATAATAGGAGCTGCCTCGTATGGGCCAATAGGCCTGCTGCAGTTCTCATTACTACTATCCCCCTACACCTGACTTTCCTCCTCAGCTCTCTCTTGCCTATTTAATGCCTGTCCCTACCTGTCCTCATCACAATCGACTTGAGAATGGTCCAGGACGGACCGAAACGTCGTCGTCCCTTCAATTTCTAGTGTGTGGTCTGGTCAACATACTTCAGCCACGTTATTGTGACTCATTGCCTGCATTCTTTATGTGGTCCTCAGGTGATAGTTTTCTATCTAGAACCACCCCTAGATCTCTTTCTTTATCAGAATTCTTTAAAGATTTCTCACATAATATATAGGTTGTATGGGGTCAATGTTCTCCTATTCCACATTCCATAACATGACATTTATTAACATTAAATTCCATTTGCCAGGTGGTGCTCCATATACTTATTTTGTCCAGGTCTTCTTGAAGGGCATGACAATCATCTAAATTTCTTATCCTTCCTATTATCTTAGCATCATCAGCAAACATGTTCATATAATTCTGTATACCAACTGGTAGATCATTTATGTACACAATAAACATCACTGGTGCAAGAACTGAACCCTGTGGTACTCCACTTGTGACATTTCTCCATTCCGATACATTGCCTCTGATTACTGCCCTCATTTTTCTATCAGTCAGAAAATTTTTCATCCATGATAGAAGCTTACCTGTCACCCCTCCAATATTTTCCAGTTTCCAGAACAACCTCTTATGTGGAACTCTGTCGAAAGCCTTTTTTAGGTCCAGATAGATGCAGTCAACCCAACCATCTCTTTCCAGTAATATCTCTGTGGCTCGATCATAGAAACTGAGTAAATTCGATACACAGGATCTTCCAGATCGAAAACCATACTGTCTGTCTGATATTATATCATTTCTCTCCAGGTGTTCTACCCATTTAGTTTTGATTAGCTTTTCCAATACTTTCACTATTACACTTGTCAATGATACAGGTCTATAATTGAGGGGGTCTTCCCTGCTGCCACTTTTGTAGATTGGAACTATGTTAGCCTGTTTCCACACGTCTGCTACGATTCCTGTACACCGGGATGCCTGAAAGATCAGGTGAAGTGGAATGCTGAGCTCAGATGCACATTCTCTCAGAACCCATGGTGAAACGCCATCTGGGCCAGCTGCTTTGTTCTTCCCGAGCTCCTTTAGCATATTTTCCACTTCATCTCTAGTCACCTCTATCCGCTCTATGTTGTTCTCTGGAATTCTTATTGTGTCTGGTTCTCTGAAGATTTCATTTTGTACAAACACACTTTGGAACTTTTCATTTAATGTTTCACACATTTCCTTTTCATTTTCCGTGAATCTGTTTCCCATTTTCAACCTCTGGATATTATCCTTTACCTGCAATTTGTTGTTTATGAATTTGTAGAATAGGCCCGGTTCAGTTTTACATTTATCTGCTATACCTTTTTCAAAATTTCTTTCTGCCTCTCTCCTTACTGCTGTATAGTTGTTTCTCGCATCTTTGTATCGCTGGTATGTTTGGGGGTTTGGCCTCTTCCTATACTGATTCCATTTTTGTGTCTTTTGGTCTCTTGCCCTCTCACAATTTCTGCCGAACCAATCCTGTTTTCTGGCCCTGCATCTCTGTTTTGGTATGAATGTTTGTGTGCCTTCCTCGTATAGTTTTAAAAATTTGGCATACATTTCATTTACTTCCCTGCCTAGCAACAATTCTGTCCAATTACACCCATTAAAAAAATTTCGAAGTTCCCCATAGTTGCCTCTCCTTAAATCGAGTTTATCAACTGTTTCAATGTCCCCATTTTCTTCTAGATGATATCTTAAAGCATATTTAATGTCTAACAGGACGTGATCACTCTTTCCCAAGGGAGGAAGGTACTGGATGTCAAAAATCTCTTCTTCTTTCCTGGTGAATACTAGATCCAGTACTGACGGTACATCTCCTTCCCTCATTCTTGTGGCTTGCTTTATGTGTTGATACAAGAATGTCTCCAGAACGAGGTTCACAAATCTGCATGTCCAAAAGTCCTCCATTCTTGCTTCATAGGCCTCCCAGTCTATTGCTCTAAAGTTGAAGTCACCCAGTATCAACAGTCGTGATTTATCTTTATCTGCTTGTACAATAATATCTCTCATGACCATTATGAGGCCCTCTCGTTTGTCATCCAGTTCTTCCTTTGTCCATGTGTTGCTTGCTGGTGGGCTGTAGGTATTTACAATTATCAGCTTATCATCCTGATTCCAGACCTGCAATGCCATTATGTCAATATCTCGAGGGTTTTCAAATAACTCTTTTACCTTCAGGTGTTTTTTCACCAGTACAGCCACTCCTCCTCCCTTCCTAGTTTTCCTGTCACGTCTCCAAACTGAGTAGCCTCTTGGGAATATGACTTCATTTATTATATTTCCTTCAAGTTTCGTCTCTGATAATGCAACAATATCTGGGACCCTAAGCTGGATTATATCTTGCAACTCCAAAGTTTTTGACCTCACTCCATCTATGTTGGTATATACAATTTTCAGGAACATGTTCCCTTTTCCTTTGCCCTTTACTCCCCCTTCCACTACTGATCTTGTTGCTTTGTTTTTATGTACCATTTCACAAGCTTTCCAGTCCCTGTCACTTTGTAAAAAAAAGAATTTCTGTCTTTTTCATTTCTATCCCCATTTAGACGTTTTGCCTCAATTAGGTTCATTTTCAGCTTTTATCTGTCTTCCTTGGAGAGGTCTTATCTTATTGACCAAAGTTTGCCAACCTCATCACTTTGCAGTTTCCTGGCATTTCATAGCACTTCCATCATGTTTTTCACTCCATTAAACGTCACCCTTAAGGGGCGGTTCTTTTCTTTCTCATATTTTCCTATTCTTCTAAAATCACTGACATTTTCCTTTGAGCCTTCTCCTAAACCTACTATTTTCTCTATGATTTTTATCTCTTCTGCCGCTCGGTCCACCCTAGATGAAATTTCCTTCTCTAAATATCCAAAAATGATTATGGACTTAGTTCTATCTGCAGTGTTTTGTACCAGTTTACTGTTGGTAACCAGTTCTTTCCTAATTGCTTGCTTAATTTCTGCTTCTTGTTGGTCATTTCTGGTTTTGACTTCCGAACACACTTCTTTGATAGTCTCTTTCTCTTTTACAACTTGAGCATATGTCGCTTTTATTTCTTCTTTATACTTTTCTGGTTCTTTATTCACCTCCTCTATGTGAGTTGTCAGTGAAGTTTCCAGTTGGAGATCCTTACCTAACTCTATGTTAGCCCTTAGGCTTGCTTGGAGTTGTTCACCATATGAGTCTATTTTCTTGTTTATTTCTTCAAAGTCACCACACTTCACTTTCCACACCTCATTTTCTTTCACTAGTTCCTTGATTTGCTCCTCCTGATTTGTTACCTTGTCTGTTAATGCAGTAATAATCTTACCTTGCTGAAGCATACTCCCTTTTAGAGTGCAAAGCTCACTCCTAAGAGCCCCATTGTATTCTTCCAATTTAAGCACTTTTTCTTCATACTTCTTTTGCATATCCTCAATTATCTCTAACCTGCCAAGAACACCTCCTTTCCTTATATCTTGTGGTGAGAATCCTTTGAAACCATCATCTGTTGGTGTGTCTACATTCTCAGTGGTGGTGGTGGCGGCGGCCATCTTAGTTTTTGTTCTAGACCAAAACAAACTTTTCCACTCGGCTATTTTCACTCACTTTTACAGTGGTACCTCGGAATGCGATTGTCCCTGTATGCGAGGTTTTCGGAAGGCGAGCAGTATTTACTCCAAAAATTTGTCTCAGAAGGCGAGGGTTACTTCGGGACGCGAGTTTGTTGATACGCGTACAGGCCGACCTAACGCGTGGTGGTTCGGCGATCGTCACCCCTCCGCCCCTCAGTTTACCATTGTCTAGCGCTCAGTGACTACCCCCACATCAATTCTTCTCGCGGATTTTCAGTGTTTTGTTTGATTTTTGGTGATTTGTCTATACAATTTGTTATTATATATCTCACCATGGGTCCCAAGAAAGCCAGTGGTAAGGATAAAGGCCAGAAAGCTCATGTGAGGATGACAGTAGAGGAGAAACAAGAGATCATTCGGAAGCATGAGAACGGTACACGTGTTGTTGAACTTTGTAGGCAGTACAACAAAGCCACATCAACAATATGCACTATACTTAAGAAGAAAAATAAGATTATGGGTGCTAAAGTGGCAAAAGGAGTAAGAACATTAACGGCACAAAGACCACAAATACTTGAAGAAGTGGAAAAGTTGTTATTAATTTGGATACACGACAAGGAGTTGAGGGGTGATAGTGTTTCGGAGGCCATTATTTGTGAGAAAGCCAGGGTGTTGCACGAAGACCTTCTAAAGAATACCCCTGCAACGAGTGATGCAGATAAGAAAGAGTTTAAGGCAAGCAGGGGCTGGTTTGAAAAATTTAGAAAGAGAAGTGGTATCCATAGTGTTACAAGGCATGGGGTTATGTGATGTGATTATGGAAGGGGACTCCCCTTCCAAACAGTAACTCCTCTCCTCCTCCCCCTCCTCACCATCTTCCATACGCCTACAGCACTCGACAGCAAGGTAAGTAATAACTGGAACACAGTTTTGTAGGTTTATTTAGATGAATTAGGTATAAAAATTTAGTTTGATGTGGGGTTTTTGGGGTAGTCAGGAACGGATTAATTCATTTCCCTTTATTTCTTATGGGGAAATTAACTTCGGAATGCGAGTTTTCGGAAGGCGAGGCGTCTCCAGGAACGGATTAAACTCTTATTCTGAGGTATGCCTGTACTTGTTTATTGTATTTTATTTGCTTTTACTCTTCCCTGAACCTTTATGTAACCTGGGACACCACTGTAGCCCTCAACCTGTGCCCAATACTTAGGTAATTCGATATTTCCAGGAGCTTGCTGCAGTGTGACTTCTGCCTCCTCCAGCTCATACACTCCCCACACATACACACATACAGTGTGTGTGTGTGTGTGTGTGTGTGTGTGTAATTACCTAAGTGTAATTACCTAAGTGTAGTTACAGGATGAGAGCTACGCTCGTGGTGTCCCGTCTTCCCAGCACTCTTTGTCATATAACGCTTTGAAACTACTGACGGTCTTGGCCTCCACCACCTTCTCACTTAACTTGTTCCAACCGTCTACCACTCTATTTGCGAAGGTGAATTTTCTTATATTTCTTCGGCATCTGTGTTTAGCTAGTTTAAATCTATGACCTCTTGTTCTTGAAGTTCCAGGTCTCAGGAAGTCTTCCCTGTCGATTTTATCAATTCCTGTTACTATTTTGTACGTAGTGATCATATCACCTCTTTTTCTTCTGTCTTCTAGTTTTGGCATATTTAATGCTTCTAACCTCTCCTCGTAGCTCTTGTCCTTCAGTTCTGGGAGCCACTTAGTAGCATGTCTTTGCACCTTTTCCAGTTTGTTGATGTGCTTCTTAAGATATGGGCACCACACAACAGCTGCATATTCTAGCTTTGGCCTAACAAAAGTCATGAACAATTTCTTTAGTATATCGCCATCCATGTATTTAAATGCAATTCTGAAGTTAGAAAGCATTGCATAGGCTCCTTGCACAATATTCTTTATGTGGTCCTCAGGTGATAGTTTTCTATCTAGAACCACTCCTAGATCTCTTTCTTTATCAGAATTCTTTAAAGATTTCTCACATAATATATAGGTTGTGTGGGGTCTATGTTCTCCTATTCCACATTCCATAACATGACATTTATTAACATTAAATTCCATTTGCCAAGTGGTGCTCCATATACTTATTTTGTCCAGGTCTTCTTGAAGGGCATGACAATCATCTAAATTTCTTATCCTTCCTATTATCTTAGCATCATCAGCAAACATGTTCATATAATTCTGTATACCAACTGGTAGATCATTTATGTACACAATAAACATCACTGGTGCAAGAACTGAACCCTGTGGTACTCCACTTGTGACATTTCTCCATTCCGATACATTGCCTCTGATTACTGCCCTCATTTTTCTATCAGTCAGAAAATTTTTCATCCATGATAGAAGCTTACCTGTCACCCCTCCAATATTTTCCAGTTTCCAGAACAACCTCTTATGTGGAACTCTGTCGAAAGCCTTTTTTAGGTCCAGATAGATGCAGTCAGTGTGTAATTACCTAAGTGTAATTACCTAAGTGTAGTTACAGGATGAGAGCTACGCTCGTGGTGTCCCGTCTTCCCAGCACTCTTTGTCATATAACGCTTTGAAACTACTGACGGTCTTGGCCTCCACCACCTTCTCACCTAACTTGTTCCAACCGTCTACCACTCTATTTGCGAAGGTGAATTTTCTTATATTTCTTCGGCATCTGTGTTTAGCTAGTTTAAATCTATGGCCTCTTGTTCTTGAAGTTCCAGGTCTCAGGAAGTCTTCCCTGTCGATTTTATCAATTCCTGTTACTATTTTGTACGTAGTGATCATATCACCTCTTTTTCTTGTCTTCTAGTTTTGGCATATTTAATGCTTCTAACCTCTCCTCGTAGCTCTTGCCCTTCAGTTCTGGGAGCCACTTAGTAGCATGTCTTTGCACCTTTTCCAGTTTGTTGATGTGCTTCTTAAGATATGGGCACCACACAACAGCTGCATATTCTAGCTTTGGCCTAACAAAAGTCATGAACAATTTCTTTAGTATATCGCCATCCATGTATTTAAATGCAATTCTGAAGTTAGAAAGCATTGCATAGGCTCCTTGCACAATATTCTTTATGTGGTCCTCAGGTGATAGTTTTCTATCTAGAACCACTCCTAGATCTCTTTCTTTATCAGAATTCTTTAAAGATTTCTCACATAATATATAGGTTGTGTGGGGTCTATGTTCTCCTATTCCACATTCCATAACATGACATTTATTAACATTAAATTCCATTTGCCAAGTGGTGCTCCATATACTTATTTTGTCCAGGTCTTCTTGAAGGGCATGACAATCATCTAAATTTCTTATCCTTCCTATTATCTTAGCATCATCAGCAAACATGTTCATATAATTCTGTATACCAACTGGTAGATCATTTATGTACACAATAAACATCACTGGTGCAAGAACTGAACCCTGTGGTACTCCACTTGTGACATTTCTCCATTCCGATACATTGCCTCTGATTACTGCCCTCATTTTTCTATCAGTCAGAAAATTTTTCATCCATGATAGAAGCTTACCTGTCACCCCTCCAATATTTTCCAGTTTCCAGAACAACCTCTTATGTGGAACTCTGTCGAAAGCCTTTTTTAGGTCCAGATAGATGCAGTCAGTGTGTAATTACCTAAGTGTAATTACCTAAGTGTAGTTACAGGATGAGAGCTACGCTCGTGGTGTCCCGTCTTCCCAGCACTCTTTGTCATATAACGCTTTGAAACTACTGACGGTCTTGGCCTCCACCACCTTCTCACCTAACTTGTTCCAACCGTCTACCACTCTATTTGCGAAGGTGAATTTTCTTATATTTCTTCGGCATCTGTGTTTAGCTAGTTTAAATCTATGGCCTCTTGTTCTTGAAGTTCCAGGTCTCAGGAAGTCTTCCCTGTCGATTTTATCAATTCCTGTTACTATTTTGTACGTAGTGATCATATCACCTCTTTTTCTTGTCTTCTAGTTTTGGCATATTTAATGCTTCTAACCTCTCCTCGTAGCTCTTGCCCTTCAGTTCTGGGAGCCACTTAGTAGCATGTCTTTGCACCTTTTCCAGTTTGTTGATGTGCTTCTTAAGATATGGGCACCACACAACAGCTGCATATTCTAGCTTTGGCCTAACAAAAGTCATGAACAATTTCTTTAGTATATCGCCATCCATGTATTTAAATGCAATTCTGAAGTTAGAAAGCATTGCATAGGCTCCTTGCACAATATTCTTTATGTGGTCCTCAGGTGATAGTTTTCTATCTAGAACCACTCCTAGATCTCTTTCTTTATCAGAATTCTTTAAAGATTTCTCACATAATATATAGGTTGTGTGGGGTCTATGTTCTCCTATTCCACATTCCATAACATGACATTTATTAACATTAAATTCCATTTGCCAAGTGGTGCTCCATATACTTATTTTGTCCAGGTCTTCTTGAAGGGCATGACAATCATCTAAATTTCTTATCCTTCCTATTATCTTAGCATCATCAGCAAACATGTTCATATAATTCTGTATACCAACTGGTAGATCATTTATGTACACAATAAACATCACTGGTGCAAGAACTGAACCCTGTGGTACTCCACTTGTGACATTTCTCCATTCCGATACATTGCCTCTGATTACTGCCCTCATTTTTCTATCAGTCAGAAAATTTTTCATCCATGATAGAAGCTTACCTGTCACCCCTCCAATATTTTCCAGTTTCCAGAACAACCTCTTATGTGGAACTCTGTCGAAAGCCTTTTTTAGGTCCAGATAGATGCAGTCAACCCAGCCATCTCTTTCCTGTAATATCTCTGTGGCCCGATCATAGAAACTGAGTAAATTCGATACACAGGATCTTCCTGATCGAAAACCATACTGTCTGTCTGATATTATATCATTTCTCTCCAGGTGTTCTACCCATTTAGTTTTGATTAGCTTTTCCAATACTTTCACTATTACACTTGTCAATGATACAGGTCTATAATTGAGGGGGTCTTCCCTGCTGCCACTTTTGTAGATTGGAACTATGTTAGCCTGTTTCCACACGTCTGCTACGATTCCTGTACACAGGGATGCCTGAAAGATCAGGTGAAGTGGAATGCTGAGCTCAGATGCACATTCTCTCAGAACCCATGGTGAAACGCCATCTGGGCCAGCTGCTTTGTTCTTCCCGAGCTCCTTTAGCATATTTTCCACTTCATCTCTAGACACCTCTATCCGCTCTATGTTGTTCTCTGGAATTCTTATTGTGTCTGGTTCTCTGAAGATTTCATTTTGTACAAACACACTTTGGAACTTTTCATTTAATGTTTCACACATTTCCTTTTCATTTTCCGTGAATCTGTTTCCCATTTCCAACCTCTGGATATTATCCTTTACCTGCAATTTGTTGTTTATGAATTTGTAGAATAGGCCCGGTTCTGTTTTACATTTATCTGCTATCCCTTTTTCAAAATTTCTTTCTGCCTCTCTCCTTACTGCTGTATAATTGTTTCTCGCATCTTTGTATCGCTGGTATGTTTGGGGGTTTGGCCTCTTCCTATACTGATTCCATTTTTGTGTCTTTTGGTCTCTTGCCCTCTCACAATTTCTGTCGAACCAATCCTGTTTTCTGGTCCTGCATCTCTGTTTTGGTATGAATGTTTGTGTGCCTTCCTCGTATAGTTTTAAAAATTTGGCATACATTTCATTTACTTCCCTGCCTAGCAACAATTCTGTCCAATTACACTCATTAAAAAAATTTCGAAGTTCCCCATAGTTGCCTCTCTTTAAATCGAGTTTATCAACTGTTTCAATGTCCCCATTTTCTTCTAGATGATATCTTAAAGCATATTTAATTTAATGTCTAACAGGACGTGATCACTCTTTCCCAAGGGAGGAAGGTACTGGATGTCAAAAATCTCTTCTTCTTTCCTGGTGAATACTAGATCCAGTACTGACGGTATATCTCCTTCCCTCATTCTTGTGGCTTGCTTTATGTGTTGATACAAGAATGTCTCCAGAATGAGGTTCACAAATCTGCATGTCCAAAAGTCCTCCGTTCTTGCTTCATAGGCCTCCCAGTCTATTGCTCTAAAGTTGAAGTCCCCCAGTATCAACAGTCGTGATTTATCTTTATCTGCTTGTACAATAATATCTCTCATGACCATTATGAGGCCCTCTCGTTTGTCATCCAGTTCTTCCTTTGTCCACGTGTTGCTTGCTGGTGGGCTGTAGGTATTTACAATTATCAGGTTATCATCCTGATTCCAGACCTGCAATGCCATTATGTCAATATCTCGAGGGTTTTCAAATATTAACTCTTTTACCTTCAGGTGTTTTTTCACCAGTACAGCCACTCCTCCTCCCTTCCTAGTTTTCCTGTCACGTCTCCAAACTGAGTAGCCTCTTGGGAATATGACTTCATTTATTATATTTCCTTCAAGTTTCGTTTCTGATAATGCAACAATATCTGGGACCCTAAGCTGGATTATATCTTGCAACTCCAAAGTTTTTGACCTCACTCCATCTATGTTGGTATATACAATTTTCAGGAACATGTTCCCTTTTCCTTTGCTCTTTACTCCCCCTTCCACTACTGATCTTGGTGCTTTGTTTTTATGTACCATTTCACAAGCTTTCCAGTCCCTGTCACTTTGTAAAAAAAAGAATTTCTGTCTTCTTCATTTCTATCCCCATTTAGCCGTTTTGCCTCAATTAAGTTCATTTTCAGCTTTTCTCTGTCTTCCTTGGAGAGGTCTTGTCTTATTGACCAAGATTTGCCAACCTCATCACTCTGCAGTTTCCTGGCATTTCTTAGCACTTCCATCATGTTTTTCACTCCATTAAAGGTCACCCTTAAGGGGCGGTTCTTTTCTTTCTCATATTTTCCTATTCTTCTAAAATCACTGACATTTTCCTTTGAGCCTTCTCCTAAACCTACTATTTTCTCTATGATTTTCATCTCTTCTGCCGCTCGGTCCACCCTAGATGAAATTTCCTTCTCTAAACATCCAAAAATGATTATGGACTTAGTTCTATCTGCAGTGTTTTGTACCAGTTTACTGTTGGTAACCAGTTCTTTCCTAATTGCTTGCCTAATTTCTGCTTCTTGTTGGTCATTTCTGGTTTTGACTTCCGAACACACTTCTTTGATAGTCTCTTTCTCTTTTACAACTTGAGCATATGTCGCTTTTATTTCTTCTTTATACTTTTCTAGTTCTTTATTCACCTCCTCTATGTGAGTTGTCAGTGAAGTTTCCAGTTGGAGATCCTTACCTAACTCTATGTTAGCCCTTAGGCTTGCTTGGAGTTGTTCACCATATGAGTCTATCTTCTTGTTTATTTCTTCAAAGTCACCACACTTCACTTTCCATGCCTCATTTTCTTTCACTAGTTCCTTGATTTGCTCCTCCTGATTTGTTACCTTGTCTGTTAATGCAGTAATAATCTTACCTTGTTGAAGCATACTCCCTTTTAGAGTGCGAAGCTCACTCCAAAGAGCTCCATTGTCCTCTTCTAATTTAAGCATTTTTTCTTCATACTTCTTTTGCATGTCCTCAATTATCTCTAACCTGTGTGTGTGTGTGTGTGTGTGTGTGTGTGTGTGTGTGTGTGTGTGAAAAAGACAGCTTTGAATGTAATGAAATGCCATTTTCTGGGTGAGTCCTGGAGGCTCCCCAGACTTATCCAGGCTGACATGAATATCCTTAACTTTGGCATCAGTCAATGTGGGTGGAGTTCTAGGCCTACCGGTGACCACGAGCCAGAACCTGGCCCCCTCAGAGAGGCACAAGCAGTAAAGGCCTGTAGAAATACACATGTGATTTTGGAGAATTCTATATCTGCCATCGACTGGGACAGGCACCCAGAAAGGTAAGCGCCCCAAAACAAACCCCTATTCTGGTTAAAACAACGAAAATAAACAAACAAGTGGACGGAACTTCCCAAATGATAATGAGCAAATGAGCATGACATCACACGAGCCGTGCCGCATGTCTGCGCAGTTCCCCCCTCCTGAGGGGGGAAAAGCGGGAGCTTCAGACCCTCCGTGCCGGTGATCCACACCCCAGTTTTGAGGCTAGATATCAACATACGCAAAAACCTCCGACCATAGGGAGGGAGGGTTGGTGGGGAGCCTCTGGGACTCGCTCAGAAAATGGCTTTTCATTACATTCAACGCTGGTTTTCTGGGGGTAGCCCCTACGGCTCCCCAGAGCTACTTCACCAAAGACGAAAAAAGAAAAGGGACTTACCTAGGAGGCGGTCGGTGCTCACATCTCAACTCAAAGTCGAGACAGGCTGTAGCTACTGACCCAAGTGACACAGGCCCGACAAGGCCCAGGAATGTTAATGAGGTAGCATGCAGCCAGGACCCTGTTCAACCACCAAAAACCCAGTACCCGAATGTCAGCCTAGGACATGTTCCCAGAGACGGCAACAAGAGCAGCAAACTTACGAACGTCATGGGCACAGGGATAGACCACAGGCTGGCTAGACTTAATAACAATGCGTACGACCTGAGAGACCCGTACCCGCGAACAGGGAAGAAGGGAAACTGGATCAACCCAAAGCGCGTCCCTGGACACAAAACATGATGCACCCCCGGCCTGACCAACCAAGCATCAACAACCCAAGGACTCCTCCAGAAACCTGCAGTCTCATTGTTCACCAGAAAAGAAGGAGACAGCTGCAAACGAACAAACCTATCACCACGACCAAAAGAGCAGAAACCCCTGCGCCGTAGGAGAGCATGAAGCTCTCCAACCTGACCCCCAGAGGCCAGTGCCAACAGGAAAAGAGCCTTAGAAAAACAATCCTGAACTGAAGGGGCCCACAAAAAACCGAGAAGAGAGATAGGAGAGTACTCTGTCCAAAGACCAGGACCGCTCAGGCTGCACATGAGCAGGCCGGAGGTGAAACAACGTGCGAAACAGCTTGCGGAACTGTGCAGAAGTTACATCTATACCGAAAGCAAGCTGCAGCGGCTCCGCCAACGACGCACGATACGAGGCGACAGTATTCGGCATAAGAGGACGGTCCTGGAACAACCACGAGAGAAAGAACAACACCACCCAAACAGAAAGGAAAGTACAGAGACGAAGAGTCAAAAAGAATCGGAAGGATCGCCAGGAAACTTCATACTGCCTCCGAGATGAAGCCCTTAGGTGGGAAACCATCAAAGAAGCCACTTGATCACCATACATAGGGTGATAAACCCCGAGTCAAAAACACCAAATGCGAAGACTTGAGGAGAGGAGTGAACCAGTCTCGTAACGGACCAGGCCGATCTATTGAAAGAGGCGGAGCCAAGGAAAACTTCCGGGTTCGGACACCTGGCAAGCAGCGCCTGAAACTACGCCTGGGCCAGCCACCACAGGGCCAAGAAGACTACTCGCCCCTGTTAAGTCTCTAAGCAAGCCAGAACCTGGAGCAACAGCTGAACCGGGACAAAGAGGTACAGGAACCACCACCTCGACCAGTCCTGGTGGAAGGTGTCGATCCCGATGGCCTCATGGTTGGGGAAGGGCGCCACATATACCGGAAGATGCCTCGACCACACCGACACGATGAGGTCCACCTGAATGGGCACCTGAACTTCTGGCAGAGCCAACTGAATGAGTCAGCATCGACCGTCCATTCCGTGGACAGGGGAACGAACCGGGATAGGCCGTTCACCAGGACATTGGACCCCCCCCCCCCAGAAGTGAACCCCCAGGAGAGCCAAACTCCGAGAACTCAGCAGACGAGTCACCCGAAGCGACCAGCCCCACAGAGCCAAGGACTGCATTGAACCCCCTCAATTCAGACAATGAACCACCAGGGAGCAGTCCGAATGGAGCCGGATTGTCGATCCGCGGGCGACCCGAACCCTCCGAAGCGCGAACCACACCGCAGCGAACACCCGCATCGTGCTGTGGGCCTGACGGAAGGACGGACCCCACTGTTCCTGGCTGGCCTGGTGAGCACTGGTCACAAAGCCCCAGCCGAGAGATGACGCTTCCATGAACACATCGAGCGATGGCTTGGATAGGCGCCAAGGCAATGAACTCGGAAAAACCCAAGAGGAAGCTGGCAATGCAGCAGCTGATGTAAGGCCCCCCGGGGGTTGAACCCAGCGATCCCATGAGAGGCGAAAGGGACGTCCCCAAAGGAACCAGAACAGCCGACGAAGCCAAACCCGACCAGTGAGTAGACCATCATCGCAAAGTTCAGACTCCCACACAAACCCTCGAGCAACCTCCGAGTGACCCGGGAACCCCCCAGAAACAAACACACACGGGACTGCAGCTGAAGGAGAGACTCCAGAGGGAGAGACAAGGAAGTGGTCTGAGAATCCCATACAAGACCCAACCAGGTCTGAACCTGGGAGGGTGCCTGATGGGACTTCTGCCAGTTCACCAGGAACCCTAACCCGGCTAGCTGGAAAAGCACTAAACCCCTGGCGAGCAGACACACGGACCAACTGGGAGCACAAACCAGCCAGTCGTCAAGGTAGGCCAACACCTGAACACCTAACAGACGCATATAGGTCACCACGACTCGGGTAAGAGTGTGAACATGAGAGACCCCAGGTTCAACCCGAACGAGAGACAACGAAAGCAGTAACTCCGACGCCCCACAACAAAACCAAGCCAGTCCCTGAACCCAGGATGAATCTGGACATGCCAATAAGCGTCCTTGAGGTCCAAGGACACCATCAAAGCACCCGGCTCCACCAGCAGCCGGACCTGGGGCAGAGTGGTCATCCAAAAGGAGGGGCAGGAAACCCAGGGGTTCAGACATGACAAGTTCAGAAAGAACCGCAGGTCCACACAGTCCCATTTCGGAACCAGAAACGGCAGGAAACCCACCTGAGATGTCGTCATTTCGACCACACCCAAGCTCACTCACTCCAAGACGACCTGACAAAGCCCAGGAGAAGAGGCCTGCCCTGTCAGCCCCTAACCCCCCCCCCCCCTAAGGAGGAGGAGCCACCCAACGTCACCACAAGCCACGAGAAAAAATGCAAAATGGCCAATGCCCCTTATGAGAATCCGACCTGCGCACGGAGCGATCACCGCAAAAAGATCACCAGGCTGCACCTGGCTGCACCAGGTGCAGCTGGGACCGAAGGTGGCACTGCTCCAAAACTGGCACCTGTGGCCTACCTGACGAGCAGAACCACGAGCCCTGGCACGACCCCTCCGGGAAGAACCCACCCGGGAACCCCGGAGAACCAACAAGTCAGACATTGGGCAACAGCTGGAAGAAGCTGCTCGCATATACTGCTCGACCGCAGAGGCCGCAAACATCAAAAGACAAAAGGGCAAAGACAGTCTAAGAGCCAGGGCCCAAGCGGATTCCAAGGAGGAAGCGAAAACCACCTGTCGACACGAGACGTGCAGCGAAAACCACCTGTCGACACGAGACGTGCAGCGAAAACCACCTGTCGACACAAGAGACGTGCAGCGAAAAACCACGACAGTGCATCCCGCAGGATCGTTGTAAACAACTTCAAAAGTGCAGACAACGCACGACCAGCCGAGACCAAAGCACCAGACCCAAGGAACGGCCCCAAGCACCTCCACCACATCCTCAAGCCAATCCGAAGACAGCTCCAGGAGGGAAAAGAAATGCAGGACTGAAGTCAACAGGCAACGTGTGCGCAAGTCCTCAGCCACAAGCGCAGCCAACAGGCCACGTGTGCGCAAGTCCTCGGCCACAAGCGCAGCCAACAGGCCACGTGTGCGCAAGTCCTCGGCCACAAGCGCAGCCAACAGGCCACATGTGCGCAAGTCCTCAGCCACAAGTGCAGCCAACAGGCCACGTGTGCGTAAGTCCTCAGCCACAAGCGCAGCCAACAGGCCACGTGTGTGCAAGTCCTCAAACACAAGCGCAGCCAACAGGCCACGTGTGTGCAAGTCCTCAGCCACAAGCGCAGCCAACAGGCCACGTGTGTGCAAGTCCTCAGCCACAAGCGCAGCCAACAGGCCACGTGTGCACAAGTCCTCAGCCACAAGCGCAGCCAACAGGCCACGTGTGCGTAAGTCCTCAGCCACAAGCGCAGCCAACAGGCCACGTGTGTGCAAGTCCTCAAACACAAGCGCAGCCAACAGGCCACGTGTGTGCAAGTCCTCAGCCACAAGCGCAGCCAACAGGCCACGTGTGCACAAGTCCTCAGCCACAAGTGCAGCCAACAGGGAAGGAACCTGCACGTGAAGCTGAACCGTGTCAACATCCAGCAGAAGGGCCGGAGCAAAAAGGCACTCATTAAAGTACTCAAAGTCCCCCCCCCCCCCCCCAGGTAAACCTGGACCACAGTCAACGCCTCGCGCCACTCAAGCGTGTCGGTACGACAGAAGGCTTCCCAAGCATCCAGCGAGAACAAAGGGCAGTCCATAAGCCAGGACGAACCCTGAACTTCATAACAAACCCGGCACAGAGACGAAGCCCCAAACCTGAAAGAAGATGGATCCATTATGGAGGCATACTCCGGGTCGTGCAGGAGGTAAGCCGCAATGGCCGCCCGCACCTCAGTAGGCGAGACGCGGGAAGCTGAAAACCTCTGCAAGGACGGAACTGAAGGACCAGCAAGAACACGGAACCGAACCCGGGGAGGAGCCGAACCCAAATCCAACTCGTTCGCAGAGGGGGGAAAGGAAAACCCCACTCCTTGTAACAGTAAGCCTCGCTCAGAGAGTCTTCCAACTCTCCAAGGGTCCAACGGGGCCCAAGGCCCCCAAGCCAGCTCCTCCCCAACCCCGGGAGACTCCACGTCAGGCCTCGGGAGCGAGTCGTCCTCCAAAGCCCCGGTCTCACAAGAAAAAGCCGGGGCGGCCAGAATGGCAGAAAGAGAATGGGTCCAATGGTCAGACCCTGGAGCTACGGCTGGAGGAACAGACTTGAATGCCTCTATCTCCACCCTGGAAGGGGCAACCCCCAAAACCGCCCTAATCTTAGAAACCTCTAAACCCTGCCCCGACCCCGAAGCCCTCAGACAGTTATGAGCCGGAAGCAGGGGGGGAGGGGGGAGGAACTGAATGAATTACAGCAGGGAAAGAACAAGGGGGCGCAGACTGAACCAAGGCCGAAGTGACCAACACCCCAAAGTCTGGGTCCCTATAAGCAAAACGGGGCAGCCTCAGGGCATCTGGGGAAGCAACCAACCGAACACGTTGCAACAACCTAAACCTATCCTGCAACGTGCGAGCCGCCTGCACCCCGAACAATGTCATCTGTAGATTGGGTGAATTGAGTCACAAACAAGTAAGAAATCTCGAAGGACTCCGAGTCGAATGTGTCACCGACCCAACAGGCAGCATGACGGAGGCAAAAACAATAAGTGTCGCCCTGAGACAAGGGGACAGAGCAACCCTCAAACTTGCACAAAGTGAGAGGAGACTCAGGGGTCACATCCATCGGACCCGAGTGCCCCCGCGGAGTTTCCCAGGGCCACTAGACTGGGTCTGCTAAGGGTAATCCCAGGCAGTGTATTGCTAAGCGGCGCCTAAGCTACCAAACAACACTGCTAAAGCAGAACCCTCGGGACGTGTCCACTCACGAGGGCAAAGCAGGGGGTACCACCAAACAAAAGCAACCCTAGTAAAACGGGAAAGTAATACCAAGGCAGACCCCCCCACCAATTAAAAACAAAAAATCCTCGTAAGATGGCAACGTACCCAAAGGGAACAGAGCCAGCTGTTGTTATAGGTGAAAACTAGCTGTGCAGTACCCTGCACCCCTACAAGTGCAAATTCTACCACTTACCCCAAGGTAAACAAGTGCTGGAACCCCCCCCCCCCCCCCCAACACTCGAGGCAGTCAGTCGCTGAGCAGCAAAAGACCAACAGAGGTAGTCCCAAGGTGACTTCTGGATGACAACCCAAGCTTCAAGGGCGGTACTTACAGGGTACTTAGGGAAGGGAACCCTAAGTGCATGCAGCACGAGTACCTTGAAATAATACTCCCTGCTCTGACGCCACCGTAAGAGCAGCACTGAACCAAAGCATAGCACAACACAACACAAGAGTCTGGAGCTGGAGCCACATGGCAGCGATGCATCACACCAGCCGAAGAACTGGGGTGTGGATCGTTGGCACGAGGGTCTGGGGCTTCCCCTTCCCCCTACCGGGGAGGGGGGGGGGGAGCTGTGCAGACATGAGGCGCAGCTTGTGTGACGTCATGCTCGTTTGCTAATTTTTATTTGGGGAGTTCTGTCCACTCGTTTGACTGTTTTTGCCGTTTTAACCAGAACAGGGGTTTGTTTTGGGGTGCTTACCTTTCTGGGTGCCTGTCCCGGTTGATGGCAGATATAGAATGCTCCAAAACCACATGTGCATTTCTATAGGCCATTGCTCCTCGTGCCTCTCTGAGGGGGCCAGGTTCTGGCTCGTGGTCACCGGTAGGCCTAGAACTCCACCCACATCAACTGATGCCAAAGTTAAGGATATTCATGTCAGCCTGGATAGCTCCGGGGCCATAGGGGCGCTCCAAGAAAAAAATTAGTTAGTAGTTAGTAACAGTTGAGAGGCGGGCCGAAAGACCAGAGCTCAACCCCCACAAGCAAAACTAGGTTAATACCGTGTAGTGTACACTGAGTGCTGACCACAGTGTAGTGAACACTGAGTGCTGACCACAGTGTAGTGTACACTGAGTGCTGACCACAGTGTAGTGTACACTGAGTGCTGACCACAGTGTAGTGTACACTGAGTGCTGACCACAGTGTAGTGTACACCGAGTGCTGACCACAGTGTAGTGTACACCGAGTGCTGACCACAGTGTAGTGTACACCGAGTGCTGACCACAGTGTAGTGTACACTGAGTGCTGACCACAGTGTAGTGTACACTGAGTGCTGACCACAGTGTAGTGTACACTGAGTGCTGACCACAGTGTAGTGAATACTGAGTGCTGACCAGTGTAGTGTACACTGAGTGCTGACCACAGTGTAGTGTACACTGAGTGCTGACCACAGTATAGTGTACACTGAGTGCTGACCACAGTGTAGTGAACACTGAGTGCTGACCACAGTATAGAGAAACACCAAGATGACAGTTGACTTTATTAATAAAAATGTCTCATGCAGTTTCCTATATATATAAAGTTTACTCTCATCTTGATGTGTCTCCATATCATCCTATATATATAAAGTCTACTCTCATCTTGATGTGTCTCCATATCATCCTATATATATAAAGTTTACTCTCATCTTGATGTGTATCCATATCATCCTATATATATAAAGTTTACTCTCATCTTGATGTGTCTCCATATCAAAAGTGTTTATATAGAGGCAATACTACACTCAGTTGGGTGAGAACAATGTGACCTTCAGCAGCATACCTTCACTGAGGTGTGGACAGTGTTGACATCTGGGAAGAGTTCCTGACACTTCTGGAGCCAATCTTCTACCTTCATGCTGCACTCATCAGCTGTGTCTATGGTTGTGCCAACTTCCTGTGCTGTGTTGACTGTGTCGAGGCTCCCCAACATGGCCTGCAGCTGAGTCTTCCCTTCCTCTCCTTGTGTTGTCATATCCACCACACTGGTATCCTCCAGTTCCAAGAGCTTCATTGCTGACTTGTTCTGCTCTACCAGAGCATAGAGTCTGTCCTGGAGCTGGAGGTGTTGAGTCTTCCAGTCCCCCAGCTGCCCCCGGTACTCACCCATCTGGGACAGTACCTCTTCACAGCTGGTAATGAGGCTGCTGATGCTGCTCTTCTGCTCCTCCACCAGGGAACGTAACTTCTTACCGATGCCTCTGGTCGGAGCTTTATTGGGTTTTGTGGGTACTGTTGTCACTGGCACAACCTCCATACCTTTTAGTTTTCTGATAAGGGCCTCCATACCATAATTGATTAGGAACTGAGTAGCAGCTGTGGCAGTGTGCTGGGCTCGGCAGCTGGGGCAGTTCAGCTGACCATTCTTGATAGCATTGTCAATACACTGGGAGCAGAATGTGTGGCCACAAGGCAGAGTACGAGGCCGTAGCAGAGTGTCATCATAATTGTTAAAACACACTGAACATTCCTCTGGGTTGTTATCCTGTGGATAAAGAATATTTGGTTAAGTTACATGTATTTACAACGAAAAAAATTATTTTCTGTGTTAGTCCCTCCGGCTCTCTGGAGCTATCGGATTGATATGCGCATATTAGTCCGGGGTCATCAGTCATCTGGAGTTCAGCCTACCGAGGACCACAAGCCAGAACCTGGCCGCCTCAAAAAGGCAAAGGGAGCAATGGCCTCTGGAAACCCCATGTATTTGGGGACATTCCATATCTGCCATCAACTGGGGTTAGCACCCAGAAAGTTAGGCATAACAAAACAGACCCCACATGGTAAGAAAAATTGCAACCAAAGACCGAATAGAGAGGCAGATTCCACCCCCCCCCCCCATCTAAAGAAACAAGCAAACATCATACACACCGCCACACAACTAGTCCATGCAGCCTTCCCCCCCCCCCCCTTGGGAGGGTGAAGGAAACTCCTGTGCCGGTTACTCACACCTCAATTCAGAGGCTGAGAATCAAAAACAAAATGGAAACCACCGACCGGAGGGAGCGAGGGTGCCAGGAAGCCTCCGAGACTCGCCCAGAAAATGGCGTTTCATTACATTCAACGCTGGTTTTCTGTGTAGAGTTCCTCTGGCTCCCTGGAGCTACCAAACCAAGGAGAAGTAAAATAAAAGAGGGCCTAACGCAGGAGGTGGCTGCCACTCGCCCCTCAACTCGAAGTCGAAACAACTGGCTGCAACCTGCGACCCAAAGCCACACACGAAAGACCAGTACCAGGAACAATGACCAAGTAATGAGTGGCCAGGACCCTGTCCGACCTCCAAAACCCCCCACACCCGAATGTCAGCCCAAGACATGTTACCAAGCACGGCAGCCAAAGCAACAAACTTACAAACATCATAGTCACGAGGGTAGACCACAGGCTGGCTAGACTTAATAACCCTGCAGACGACCTGGGAGACCCGAGCCCTGGAACAGGGAACGAGGGAAACCGGATCAACCCAAAGCGCATCCCCAGCCACAGAAACCAAAGCACGCAGATAATGGCAAAGAGCCGCCACAAGACACAACACCTGATGCACCCCCGGTCAGCCAAGCATCAATGACCCAAGGCCCCTCTGAAAAGCCGTCATCTTGTTCTTTGCCATAAAAGAAGGAGATGGCTGCAACCGCGCAAACCGACCACCAGGACCGAAAGATCAGAAACCCCTGCACCAGAGGATAGCAGGAAGCTCTCCCACCAGACCTCCAGAGGCCAATGCCAACAGAAACAGCGCCTTAGAAAAACAGTCCTGAACCGAAGAGTCCACCACAAACCGAGGGAAAAAGAGAGCACCCAGTCCAAGGAACAGCATGGCTCAAGTGGCGCATGAGCAGGCTGGAGGTGAAACACAGCACGAGAAAGCTGACGGAATGGGGCAGAAGTGACATCCTAAATGCAAGCTAGAGCAGCTCGCCAGCACCGCACAATAAGAGGCGACAGTCCTGATCCGATCCAAAACAGAAGACAATCTACAAAGAGAACGAATACGGCGAAAAGAATGCCAGGAAACTTCATACTGTCACCGAGATGAAGCTCACATGTGGGACACCATCAAAGAAGCTACCTGATCACCATATAAGTGGTGATAAACCCGTCAAAAAGACCAGACGCAAAAAGCAGAGGAATAGATCGAACCAGCTGTGTACTTGACCGGTCCAATTTGCTGAAAGTGGCGGAACCACAGAAAATGCCCCTGGTTCAGACACCGAGCAAGCAGTGCCTGAAACCAAGACTGGGAAGGCTACCAAAGGGCCAGAAGAGGCCTGACTCTCCCACGGTAAGACTCCAAATGAACCAGAACCTGCAGCAACAGCTGGACTGGAGGGAAGAGGTACAAGTAGCCCCACCTTGACCAGTCCTGCTGAAAGGTGTCAACCGCAACAGCTCTGCAGTTGGAGAACGGTGCCACATATATCGGGAGACACTGAGACCATGTCAACACAAAGAGATCCACCTCCGGGAGCCCATACGTCTGGCAGAGCCAACTGAAGGAGTCAGCGTCGACCATCCATTCCATGGACAAGGGAATAAACCGAGACAGGCCATCTGCCAGGACGTCGGACACTCCACGGATATATTAGCCGCACAGAAAGCCAAATCCCAAGAATCCAGCAGATGAGTTACTCAAAGGGATCAGCCCCAAAGAGCCAAGGACCAAAGAGAATCCCCGCAGTTCAGACAATGTACCACCAGAGAGCAGTCCAAATGGAGCTGGATCGTTGAACCCCGAGTGACCCGGACCCTCCAAAGCGACAGCCAAACCTCTGCGAATTCCCACACCATGCTGTGAGCCCAACAGAAGGACGGAGCCGCCCCAAAGAGCCAAGGACCAAAGAGAATCCCCGCAGTTCAGACAATGTACCACCAGAGAGCAGTCCAAATGGAGCTGGATCGTTGAACCCCGAGTGACCCGGACCCTCCAAAGCGACAGCCAAACCTCTGCGAATTCCCACACCATGCTGTGAGCCCAACAGAAGGACGGAGCCCACTGCTCCTGGTCGGCCTGGTGAGCACTGGTCACAAAGCTCCAGCCTAGAATCGAGGCATCTGTGAACTTTGGACATGAACCCCTGGAGGCAGAACCCACCCATCGCGAGAGAGGTGAAAGGGACGGCCTCGATGCTGAAGCCAGACCCGACCCAGTGAGTAAACCGGCACGGGGAAGGTCAGACTCCTGCATAACTGCTCAAGCAACCACCACATGTCCCGGGAATCTCCCCCCCCCCAAAACAGCAGAAGGCAGGACTGCAGCAGCAGCAATGCCTCCAGAGGGAGAGACAAGGAAGTGTTCCGAGAGTCCCTCATGAGGCCCAGCTGGGTCCGAACCTTTGGACAGAACCAGATGAGACTTCCTCCAGCTCACCAGGAACCAGAATCCGGTGAACTGGGAAAGAACCACCCCCCCCCCCTGGTGAGCAGACAAGCAGACCGGCTGGGAGCCCATACCAACCAGTTGTCGAGATAGGCCTACACCTGAACCACTAGCAGACGCAGAAGGGCCACCACGAACCGGGAAGCCGCATGAATGTGCGAGGCACCAGATTCAACCCAAAAGGAAGGCAACGAAAGCGGTAAGCCTGCCCCTCCACCACAAAACCTAACCAGTCCCTGAACTCCAGATGAATAGGGAGGTGCCAATATACATCCCGGAGATTCAGAATCACCAACCAACAACCCGGCTCTAACAGAAGCCAAACCAGGGACAGAGTAGTTATCCGAAAGGAGGGGCAAGGAATCCAGAGGTTCAGCAGGACAAGTCCAGAATGAACCACATATCCGCACAGTCCCATTTCGGTACTGGAAACAGGCGGGAAACGCACCTGAGGGACAAGGTCTTTTCGACCACTCCCAAGCTCACCCACTCCAAGATGACCTGACAGAGTGAATGGGAAGTCAGCCACGAATCCCCCGGTAGGAAGAGGAGCCGCCCAATGCCACCACAGGCCGGATGACACAACCCGAAAAACCCACAAATCATGGGATCAGGCATGAGCAAACAGCACGAGTCCCTCCCCCCCCCCCCAGCATCCTGGTAACGGGACAATATCTTGAGGTTATCTTGAGATGATTTCGGGGCATTAGTGTCCCCGGCTCCCGTGGGGGCAACCCACGAAAGGGCCAACACCCCGTACGAGAAAGTGGCGCCAGTTCAGAAACTTACAACAAGGCCTACCTCGACCTGCAGAGACCCGAACCCTGGCACGATCCAGCCAGGAGCACGAGAACGCTGACCCCGGATCACCAACAAAGCAGAAAGAGGATGGCAGCAGCAGAAGCTGCCAGGAACTGAGGAACAACCTAGACTGCAAACAAAACAGACAAAAGAGTGGAGAAAACCCCAGAGCTAGGGCCCAGGCCAAAGCAAGACAGCGGTCTGCAAGCCAGGAAGACCCAGGGACCGCCCCTCAATACAGGTCGGGGCCAGATTAGAGGCCAAGACTGGGCCACATTGGAGGAAACCACCAAGGGCCACCCAAACCTGTACAAGAGAAATTTGAGAGGAAAATCTCCGGGAGACGAAACCGAAGAACCCAAAGGAAACTGGAAATGAACCTGAACCCAAAATGGAGCCCGAAGCACCACAACTTTTGGGGGAAAACGTACCCTGGAAAAGAAACAACAGGCGGCCATAAAACATACTATTACTCATATACAAATAATCAAACACACATTTACATATACACACGGCTCCAGGAGAAGTAAAGTGATACCTCGGCTCACAAATGACCCTCTTTACGAATTTTCAGGTTACGAGCCCAATTTCTTCGTAAAATCCAAATTGCGTTACGAACTTTGCCTAGGGTAAAGTAGTTTGTTGATACACGTATGGCCGACCTAGCGTGTGGTGGCACAGCGACCGCGCCTCAGTTTAACAGTGCCTCCCGCCTACTGACAATCGCGCCTGAATTCTTTGTAAAGAATTTCAGTGTTTTGGGATTTTTGGGTATTTGAACATAAAGGTAATTATTATATATCTTGCCATGGTCCCAAGAAAGTCAGTGGTAAGGTTCAATCTAAGAAAATAGTTATGAGTAGAGGCACTAGAGGATGTCCCTTCCTCATTAACCCTTAAACTGCCCAATACTGCATATGAACTTTTGAGTAACTGACGCAAAAGTGTGCATCACTGCATATGTAGTTTTGGAGTACTATGCAAGATTTAAACGGCCCGCGGATACACAGGGTTCACATCACCTTCCTCAGGGCTCTTGTAAACAGACGCCATTTTAAATAAAAATCGTGGGCAACATTACCAGGAGTGAGGGGCCTCAGTACTGAGTGAACCACCAAGGCTGGTGCACGCAACATGAGCTCACAGCACTGCTGTTCAGCTTGTGACCACAGCATCGCCTAAAAATGTCAAAATATATATGTGTACATGCTATTATTTAGCGATGATAGTATTACAGAAGACCCCTGACTGTGATAATAATGACCAGGATTCTGATAATAGCAGGATTGTTGTGATAATTTGTGCTGTACTGTGGGAGGAGCAATGTTGAGGGAAGGAAGGCTGTAGCGTCGTCTGCCGAATGTGTGGCCACCTGTTGCTGTCTGCACTTACTATACCAGCTTAGTGGTTTGCTATAGTGAACAAAATGTGTAGATACTTATATATATAACGTATATAGATAACGTATATATATATATATAATGTATATAGAGAATAAAAGCAAAGACAGTATGGTGGGAGGATGATAGCGAGGGAAGGAGTGGTGGTGAGTGGCTGGCTGGTGTGGTGGCCACTCCTTGTTGCTTTTTGACTCAGCATACCAACTTAGTAGTTCGTTATGGTGAACACAAATGTAGATACCTATATATACTGTGTACATATATAGTGTAATAACAGCAAAAGGAGTGTTGGGAGAAGCCATTTTGGTGAGGGTGGTGGCATCATCTGCATGACATGTCATGCTGTGTAAAGGTGGCTACTATGCTCTTTGGGCACTATACCAGCTTAGTTGAACAGTTATGATGAACAAAACATGCAGATACTTATATATAACTTGTGTATATAGTGTAATAACAGCAAAACTATTTGTTAATTGTTTTATGAACATAATAATTGAATCACTAATATGCACAACATAATTTTGAGTACAGCAATGATTCACACATTTTATTATATAAATATATCACATTACACACTATTGAATAATATTACTGCAAAAAAAATTAGAACAAATCAATCAGACATTGAAATAATTAGGTAATAATATCTTTGTGGCAACTCATGCCTGACAGCTGAGGCGGAGCAGACCTTCTTTGGCGCCTGCTCTGTCAACGCCTCTTTTGCCAGACTTCCCCCACCATATTACAGCCATAATATGTCAGTTAGGATTTTTTTTTTTATTTTTCCTGTGATCAGGGAACACAAATGAACACTTATAAGGCGAATTTTTTTTTTTTTTTTTTTTTTTTTTTTTTTTTTTGCGCCTGTGGGTGTTGAAGGCCTAATAGTCCCGAGCAGCTTAGGGGTTAAGAAAATGTGTGAATTATGGGAAGAACTGCAAAGTTTTGTTAAAAAAACTCACCCAGATAAAGCTGTAGCAGGCCATTGCATTGACCTTTTAAATGGTTATATGATATCTCACTACAGACAAGTGTTAAAATGTAGGGAAAAACAAGTGTGTTTAGACAGATTCTCAGTAAGACAAGCAAGCAGTGAGCCACAACCAGGTCCTAGTAGTGCTCCTGCAAAACGTAGGAGAGGGATTACCCCATAGAAGTCATCACCGCCTGATGTTATAATGGAAGGGGCCTCCCCTTCCAACCACTAACACCTCTCCTCCTCTCTCCCCTCCTCACTGTCTTCCATACACCAACAAGAGTCATCAATAAATTTAAGCAATAACCTGTACATACTTTAGTACTAAAGATTAGGGTGAATTAGGTATAAAATTTACTTTGAAGTTAATATTTATGGGAGTGTGGAATGGATTAATTCAATTTACATTATTTCTTATGGGAAAATTCGCTTCGGTTTAAAAATTTTGGGGTTATGAACCATCTTTGGGAACAGATTAAATACGTAAGCTCAGGTACCACAGTACCTCCAGATGGAGGCAAAAACTCCTCCAAAACTTGAGCCACACACAGTCACATGTAAACAAGACACAGCGCTGCCTTGTTGGCCAGCCGGGGAAGCGCACACAGAAATCAAAAACAATTTCGTGGCCTAAACACCCCTAATCTGGTTAAAATTACTGTACTACAGAAAACTAACAAGTAAACAGAACTCCCCAATTGAAAAACGAGCATGACGTCACACTTTCCGCGCTGCTTGTCTGCGCAGCTTCCCCCTCCCTGAGAGGGGGAAGGGGGAGCCCCTCGACCCATCGCACCGGCTATCCACTTGTCAGTTCAAGAGTGGATGTCAAAACACCCGAGAAAAATAGCCAACTGGGGAAAGGGAGGGCTACCAAGAAGCTTCCGGGTCTCACCCAGAAAATGGCAAGGAGTTCTGGGGGGAGCCCCCTTCGGCTCCCAAGAGCTATCTACCCAAAGCTAAGGACAAAAGAGGGACAAACCTGGGAGGCAGAAACCATGTGCCTAAAACCCGAAAGCAAGACAACAGGCAACACCGACAGGACCCCGCAGACAACCCGGGAGACCAGAACCCCTGAACAGGGGACAAGGGAACCCCGGGCAACTTAAAGCATGCCCAGTGGCCACAGAGGCCACGACATGCAGGCAATTGCTGAGAGCCACAACCAGACACAAGAAGATGCACCCCCCGGCCAAAAATACCAAGCAACAACAACCCCATGGACCTCCTCCAGAAAAACAGCCAACCCAACCTCACCAGAAAAAGAAGAACGGCTGCAACAAACAAACCTAACACCAGAACCCAAAGAAGTAGAAACCTCTGAGAAACAATCCGGAACCAAAGGGGCCACAACCAACCGGGGAGAAGAGATAAGAGAGCTTCATGTCCAAAGACCAGGACAGCTCAGGCGGTACAAGAGCAGGCCGGAGGTGAAACAATGCCCTAGACAGCTTGTGAAATGGTGCAGAAGGAACATCAAAACTGAAAGCAAGCCGTAGCAGCTCCGCCAGCACCACACGACACGAGGCGACAGAACGCGGCATACGAAGACGGTCCTGAAACAGCCACTAGAGAAAGAACAAGACCACCTCAACAAAAAGCGAAGTATACCTACGAAGAGACAAAAAAAAAGAAAAAGGAAGGATCGCCAGGAAGCCCCATACAGCCACCAAGACGAAGCACGCAGGTGGGACACCATCAACGAAGCCATCTGATCTCCACCGAGCTTCCCCCGTCCCAACGAAAATGAACAGATGGTTATAGACTTGAGTCAAAAGTAAAGTACCAGACGCAAAGACTCGAGAAGACCAAGCCAGCCCCGTAACAATCCCTGGGCAAGCAACGACACTGAGCAAATGCAGTGCCTGAAACCAAGGTTGTCAGGGAACCAGATGGAATGTCCATCAGGGCACCAGGCACCAAACCCAGCGAGCCGGGAAAGAACCAACCCAGGCGAGCAGACACGCCCCATCCTGGAGGATCCCCACCCCCTGGGACCCTTGAAGGACCAACAAGACCGACAACGGATGACAACGAGAAGAAACCGCTTACAGAAACAGCCCAACAGCAGATCCCGCAAAGAGCAAGGACAAAATGGTGATGAAAACCGAAGAGCCAGATGCCCAGGCAGAGGCCAATAAGGAAGCGAGCAACACGCGAGACGTGAAGCGAAAACAGTGACACCGCATCCTGCAGGAATGGTGCAACCAGCTCCAGCAGGGCAGAACAACGCACATGTCGCTGAGTAATGTATGAGGAAAACTACTTAGGATATGGACTGCACTAAAATAAAAATTCCCGTATGGAAAACTAACTCAAAGAAAAGTTCGTAGCCAGGGCTGTAATTCCGAGCTCCCCCCGTCCCAATGAAAATTAACTGCAGGGGGCAGGAGTGGTTGAATGGAAATCGACATCCACCTGCAGACATTGCATACCCGGCAGTCGGTAGTGTGATACAAGAAGAGGAAAGAACTCTGCGCTATAACTAAACACTGGTCAGTTCAAAATCAGGGAACTGAACATGTACATAGTCCAGCCTAGCACTATCATTAGTATAGCCAATACGCACATACTAATATACACAAGAATGTGAAGCATAGAGGTAGGAAATATGTAAATATGCAATGAAATGACTGTAAATATGGTCAACACACCGGTAGCTAGGGATAAAAGAGTATAATCAATATGATGAACTAACACAACTTAATTAGCAATTGCTAATGTAATGTACAAGATCAACTATATAAACAGAGAGATTCCAATATATATTATATAAGGATGTAGCCAGGCATTGAATGACAGTCAATGAATGAGTGCCCAGAGTCAAAAAAAGATTCAGTCGCTGAAAAAGTAAATTAAAAGTTACTAAAATTTTGGGCTATGCCCCACAGTGTAATGAACAACAATATATATGGACATATTAATTAAGGCAACGTTAACACTATAGGTAACTTTGGACAGGACTCGCGTCCACTACAAAAAATATTTGTATAAAATTCATTTTTTATCCAATCGACCTCGGGATAGTATCAAAATAAGCGAATTTAGATTGCGCACAATTTGATAACAAAATGAAAGATATAACATGAAACTTGATGTCCGAACACTTGAAAGATTATAAATAGGCTTTTGGTCAAAATATTAAAATATTTGTTAAAATTCTATTTATTGTGTTATTATGTTGAGACTAGTTTTAAAATGTGTGCCTTTACGCCGCGAACAATTTGATACCAAAATGAAAGATGTAACACAAAAATTTATGTCAGAACACTGGAAAGATATAAATAATTTTGTAATGATGAGCTTCCAGAATTAAAATATTTGTTAAAATTCCATTTATTGCTCTATTATTATGGGACTAGTTTTAAAATACGCGCCTTTTTATTGCGAACAATTTGATACCAAAATGAAAGACGTAACACAAAATTTGATGTTATCAAATTGAACGAGTATACACATTAGGTTGCAGTGTACAAATTGGTGCTCGTTCACGGATAACTTTAGGCTTTTCTGCGGGGAGGCACTCCAGGCTTTTGTACATTATATTCATACACATCTGTAGGGAATTTAATTGCGAACACAATGATACCAAAACGAGCGACGTAGCACGAGAATTAAGGTGAGAAAAATGGAACGAGTATGCATATGTTACTGATTTTGTGCACTCACGGGTAACTTTTGCCGACTTTAGGCTTTGCTGTTATGCGTCACGCCAGGCTTTTTGACATTATATTTATACACACCTGTAGGGAATTTAATTGCAAACACAATGATACCAAAACGAGTGATGTAGCACAAGAATTAAGGTGAGAAAGCTGAAACGAGTATACACATTTAGGTGTCACCGCGTGCTTATCCACACGCTCGGTGCATGACCCCTAAGTTGACTGCGCGCCTGCCCGGTGAGTGATAGCGTTAAGATGCACGCAAAGTGCCCAATCAACATAACACAAACAATACCCAACACTTTTCCAAAAATCGACAGCCAGTGCCTGGCTGACAGTGTAGCCAGACCATATAATCTCGCATGTAGAGTGTAGGCACAATAGTGGCACGACACAGCTCAGCCATGTAATATTCTGGGAGCATGGCTAGTGGATTATGTCCTACGTTGCGTATGCATTGGGATAAGAGTAGGCGAAGAGTAGAGGCGAAGAGGGCATCACACCGAGCCACCCTTCTCCTGCATTCAGAGAAAAAACTAGGAAGTTTCCCTATATAGAAAATCCAGAACTCCCCCAGTATTAAGGGGGCTATGACTGGAGAGAGAGAGTAGCTAGTGCGGTGTATTACATGTGTGAAAGGTCGCAGAATACCAACACTTGTTTACACTGTCCAGAAACAAAACTATCTCCCTCGAGCCATGCTCAGAATGCATGAGGTCCAAGCTGGCTCCACCCTTCTTTCGGAGAGGGTAGCCGACAATGTTTATTTAACAATTATTTTTATTGCCGAGACAGATTACAGAGATGAGATGTGATTAGAAAATAATTAGATATAGTATTGAAAGATGATACGTAGTATGGAAGTGAACCAACGAGTCCAAGAAAGGACTGGAGGTAATCCTCACAAGAAACTGACAGACGTACCAATAATATGTGAATTATCGAAGTTCTTCTCAAACCTTCGAGACCCTAGATAATCAAGCACTAAATCACAGAGGCACATATGGGCCCATTGGTATACTTGACCAAGAGTCATGCAGGATCCCGATACGATTCTTACATGAATGTGACATGACGCAGAAGAATACATGTCCCAGATAAGAATGTTGTTAAAATTATCCACAAGAAGAACGGAACCGAAGGACCCGAAGGGACACGGAACTGAACCGGGGAAGGACCATCACCAAAACCAACTCGTATGTAGAGAGGGAAGGGAAGGAAAACCCCCACTCCCTGTAAAAGTAAGCCCCACTCAAAGGGTAAGAAAACCCCAGGTGGGGTCTAATGGGGCTCAGGTCCCCAAGCCAGCCCTCCCCCCCAAACCCCGGGAACCTCTATACCAGGTCCCGGGGCCAAATTGTCCTCCAAAGCCCCGGCCTCAAAATCAGAAGACGGGGCAGCCGGAAAACACTAAGGAGGGGGGCCCACTGGTCAGACTGATATGCAACAACTGGAGGAATTGAATCAAATGCCTCCGTCGCCACCCCAGAAGGGGCAACCCCCGAAACTTCCTGAGTCTCAGAATCCTCTAAACTTCCCCCCAACCTTCCAGACCACGAAGCCCACAGACACTCCGGTGCCGGAAGCAAGGAGGGGGGGGGGGACCAGAATGAACCACAGCAGGGCAAGAACGAGGGGGCGCGGACTGAACAAAGGTCGAAACGACCAACACCCCCAAGTCCAGGTCTCTACAAGCAAAGCAGGGTAGCCTCGGGGCATCCGGGGTAGCAATCAACCTAGCATGTTGCAGCAACCTAAACCTAGCACCTGACGCCTGACAGCTGGGTGGACAGCGCTTCAGATTCGTAGTCTGGAGGTTTCAGGTTCAATCCCCAGTAGAGGCGGAGACAAATGGGCAAAATGTCTCTTTCACCCTGATGCCTCTGTTACCTAGCAGTAAATAGGTAACCTGGGAGTTAGACAGCTGCTATGGGCTGCTGCCTGGGGGTGGAGGCCTGGTTGAGGACCGGGCCACGGGGACACTAAGTCCCAAAATCCTCTCAAGATAACCTCAAGATAGCCTGCACCCGGATAGTGTCATCAGTGGTAAAGTGAGTCACAAACAAGCAAAAATGCTCGCAGGACTCCGGGTTGAAGGTGTCACCGACCCAACAGGCAGCATAACAGAGGAAGAAACAATGAGTGTCGCCCTGAGACAAAGGAACAGAGTAACCCTCAAACTCGCACAAGGAGAGAGGGAGACCCAAGGGTCACATCCATTGAACCCCTTGTGCCTCCGTGGGATTTCCCAGGGCCCTTAGACTGTTATCGCGAAGGGTAAGCCCAGGCAGGGTACTGCTAACCGGCGCCCATATCTATCAAACAAACTTCTAAAACTGAACCACCCCCAAGATGTGTCCACTCGCGGGGGCCAAGCAAGGGGGTACCACTGAAGATAGGAGGTTAAGACACTAAGATAACTGGGGGTAGGAGAACAAAAGTAGACACCCCCCCCCCCACCAGACACAAACAAAAATGAAAAGAAAACCCCTTCAAGAGAACATCGTACCCAGGAGGAAAAAAGCTGGCCACTGTAATAGGTGAAAACTGCGCCCCTACCAGTGCAAAAACTACCACTTACCCCCAAGGTAAACAATGGAAGGATACTCCCCAACACACTCGGGGCAGTCAATCACCAAGCAGCAAAAGACCAACAGAGGAAGATCTGTTATAATCTGGAAGAAAATATGATAGTTGATGAAATTGAAAAACCTGACTTTAGGAGAGGACATTATGGCAACCTTAGAAAAAAATTTAGTGAGTATAATTGGACAGACTTGTTGCTAGGCAAGGAAGTGAATGAGATGTATGTCAAGATTTGTGAAATATTTGATAAAAGGCACAAAAAAATTTATACCAAAACAGAGATGCAGAACTAGGAAACAGGATTGGTTCAACAGAAATTGCGAGAGGGCCAGAGACCAAAAGACACAAAAATGGAATCAATACAGGAAGAGGCCGAACCCCCAAACATACCAGCGATACAAAGATGCGAGAAACAACTACACGGCAGTGAGGAGAGAGGCAGAAAGAAATTTTGAAAAAGGGATTGCAGACAAAGGTAAAACAGAACCAGGTCTATTCTATAAATTCATAAACAACAAATTGTAGGTAAAGGATAATATTCAGAGGTTGAAAATGGGAAATAGATTCCCGGAAAATGAAAATGAAATGTGTGAAACATTAAACGAAAAGTTCCAAAGTGTGTTTGTACAAAATGAAATCTTCAGGGAACCAGATACAATAAGAATTCCAGAGAACAAAATAGAGCACATAGAGGTGTCTAGAGACGAAGTGGAAAAAATGCTCAAGGAGCTAAATAAGAACAAAGCAGTTGGTCCAGATGGAGTTTCACCATGGGTTCTGAGAGAATGTGAACCTTAGCTCAGCTTTCCTCTTCAACTAATTTTTCAGGCATCCCTGTTTACAGCAGTTGTAGCCTCCTGTAAACATGTAGATGTGTGGAAAAAGGCTAACATAGTTCCAATTTACAAAAGTGGAAGCAGGGAAGACCCCCTTAATTATAGACCTGTATCATTGACAAGTGTAATAGTCAAAATATTGGAAAAGATAATTAAAACTAAATGGGTAGAACACCTGGAGAGAAATGATATAATATCAGACAGACAGTATGGTTTTCGATCTGGAAGATCCTGTGTATCGAATTTACTCAGTTTCTATGATCGAGCAACAGAGATATTACAGGAAAGAGATGGTTGGGTCGACTGCATCTATCTGGACCTAAAAAAGGCTTTCGACAGAGTTCCACATAAGAGGTTGTTCTAGAAACTGGAAAATATTGGAGGGGTGACAGGTAAGCTTCTAACATGGATGAAAAATTTTCTGACTGATAGAAAAATGAGGGCAGTGATCAGAGGCAATGTATCGGACTGGAGAAATGTCACAAGTGGAGTACCACAGGGTTCAGTTCTTGCACCAGTGATGTTTATTATCTACATAAATGATTTACCAGTTGGTATACAGAATTATATGAACATGTTTGCTGATGATGCTAAGATAATAGGAAGGATAAGAAACTTAGATGATTGTCATGCCCTTCAAGATGACCTGGACAAAATAAGTATATGGAGCACCACTTGGCAAATGGAATTTAATGTTAATAAATGTCATGTTATGGAATGTTGAATAGGAGAACATAGACCCCATACAACCTATATATTATGTGAGAAATCTTTAAAGAATTCTGATAAAGAAAGAGATCTAGGGGTGGTTTTAGATAGAAAACTATCACCTGAGGACCACATAAAGAATATTGTGCGAGGAGCCTATGCCACGCTTTCTAACTTCAGAATTGCTTTTAAATACATGGATGGCGATATACTAAAGAAATTGTTCACAACTTTTGTTAGGCCAAAGTTAGAATATGCAGCGGTTGTGTGGTGCCCATATCTTAAGAAGCACATCAACAAACTGGAAAAGGTGCAGACATGCTACTAAGTGGCTCCCAGAACTGAAGGGCAAGAGCTACGAGGAGAGGTTAGAGGCATTAAATATGCCAAAACTAGAAGACAGAAGAAAAAGAGGTGATATGATCACTACATACAAAATAGTAACAGGAATTGATAAAATCGATAGAGAAGATTTCCTGAGACCTGGAACTTTAAGAACAAGAGGTCATAGATATAAACTAGCTAAACACAGATGCCGAAGAAATATAAGAAAATTCACCTTCGCAAACAGAGTGGTAGATGGTTGGAACAAGTTAGGTGAGAAGGTAGTGGAGGTCGAGACCGTCAGTAGTTTCAAAGCGTTATATGACAAAGAGTGCTGGGAAGACGGGACACCACGAGCGTAGCTCTCATCCTGTAACTACACTTAGGTAATTAGAGGTAGACCCCAAGGTGACTTGTGGAAGATAACCCCAAGCCCCAAGGGCAGTACTTACAGGGCACTCAGGGAAGGGAACCCTAAGCACATGTAGCTTGAGTACCTGTGAATATTACTCCCAGCTCGCACGCCACCATAAGAGCAGTACTGGACACAAGGCACAGCACAACACATGAGAGAATCTGGAGCTGGAGCCACACGACCGAGCCACAATCACATCAGCCGAGAACTGACAGGTGGATAGCCGGCGCGATGGGTCTGGGGCTCCCCCTTCCCCCTCCTTCTGGGAGGGGGGGGGGGAGCTGCGTAGAAAAGTGGCGCAGCAAGTGTGACGTCATGCTTGTTTTTCAATTGGGGAGTTCTGTTTACTTGTTAGTTTTCTGTAGTTGTTTTAACCAGATTAGGGGTTTGTGTTGGGGTGCCTACCTTTCTGGGTGCCCGGCCCGGTTGATGGCAGACATAGAATGCTCCACACAATAAATAAAGTATGTAAAATAAAATAATAAAATAAAATAAAGTAAACTTGGGAATAAAGTATGCAATGCGTTATAATCTGGAAGAAAATAAGGAGGTTGAAGCAGTTGAAAAACCTGACTTCAGGAGAGGACATTATGGCGACCTTAGAAATTTTTTTAGTGAGTATAATTGAACAGACTTATTGCTAGGCAGGGAAGTAAATTAGATGTATGTCAAGTTTTGTGAAATATATGACAAAGGCACAAAAAAATTTATACCAAAACAGAGATGCAGACCTAGGAAACAGGACTGGTTCAACAGATATTGCGAGAGGGCCAGAGACCAAAAGACACAAAAAGGGAATCAATAAAGGAAGAGGCCAAACCCCGAAACATACCAGCGATACAAAGATGCAAGAAACAACTACACGGCAGTGAGGAGAGAGGCAGAAAGAAATTTTGAAAAAGGGATTGCAGACAAATGTAAAACAGAACCAGGTCTATTCTATAAATTCATAAACAACAAATTGCAGGTAAAGGATAATATTCAGAGGTTGAAAATGGGGAAAAAAAATCATGGAAAATGAAAAGGAAATGTGTGAAACATTAAACAAAAATTTCCAAAGTGTGTTTGTACAAAATGAAATCTTCAGGGAACCAGACACAATATGAATTCTAGAGAACAACATAGAGCACATAGACGTGTCTAGAGATGAAGCGGAAAAAATGCTCAAGGAGCTAAGTAAGAACAAAGCAGTTGGTCCAGATGGAGTTTCACCATGGGTTCTGAGAGAATGTGTACCTGAGCTCAGCATTCCACTTCAACTGATTTTTCAGGCATCCCTGTTTACAGGAGTTGTAGCTGATGTGTGGAAAAAGGCTAACATAGTTCCAATCTACAAAAGTGGCAGCAGGGAAGGCCCCCTTAACCCTTAACCCTCAAACCGCTAGGGGCCCAAATGGAATTCACACCCACAGGCACAACAAAAAAAAAAAATTCCAAAAAATTCTTTCGTCTTATAGAAGTGTTCATTTTTGTTCCCTGATCACGAAAAAAATAACAAAAAAATCATAGGTGGCATATTTTAGCCGCAATAGGGTATGGAAGTGTGGCAAAAAAGGGGCGTTGGCAGAGCCTTCACCAGATGAGGTCTACTCCGCCCGAGCTGTCAGACGGCAGTTGCCACAAATATATTATTACCTAATTATTTCAATGTCTCTGATTGATTTTTTCTTAGTTTTTTTGCAGTAATATTATTCCATACAGTGAATTGTGGTATATTTATATTATAAAATGTGTGAACCATCGCTGTACTCAAAATTATGGTGTGCATATTAGTGATTCAATTATTATGTTCATAAAACAATAAACAAATAGTTTTGCTGTTGTTACACTATATACACAGGTTATATATAAGTATTTGCATGTTTTGTACACCATAACGAACTACTAAGTTGGTCTTGTGAGTCAAAAAGCAACGAGGAGTGACCGCCAAACACCAGCGAGCCACTCACTGCCACTCACTCCCTCAACACCACCTCACTCACCCTCATTCACCTCCTACAATACTCTTTCTGTATTTATTCACTATACACAGACGTTATATATACGTATTTACATGTTTTGTTCACCATAACTGTACATCTAAGCTTGTATGGTGAGTAAAGGCCACAAAGACGTAGCTACTCACACAGTCAGCTGATCGGCGGCCGCCCTCAAGGCCAGACGCACTAATATTTGTCCTTCAACAATATTGTTTGTGGTGTTATTATGCTATATACACATAGTATTATATATAAATATCTACCTGCTCTATTCACCATACCTGAACAAATAAGCTGGTATGGTGCCCAAAGACCATAGTGGCCATCAGTAAACACCATGCCAAGACGTGCAGACGACGCTCCTCCCTCACCAAAATGGCGGCTCCCAACCTACTCCTCTCGCTGTTATCACACTCTATACACACGTTATATATAAGTATCTACATTTGTGTTCACCATAGCGAACCACTAAGCTGGTATGGTGAGTGCAGTCAATAAATGGTGGCCACACACAGTCAGAAGACGACGCCACAACCCTCCCTCGCACAGCCTTACGCCTCCCTCCATGGAGCACAGCGCTAAATATCACCACAATCCTGCTATTATCAGAATCCTGGTCAGTTTTATCACAGTCAGGGGGCTTCAGTAATACTATCACTGCTAAATAATAGCAGTATCATATATATTATGGTATTTGTAGGCGATGCTGTGGTCACAAGCTGAACAGCGGTGCTGTGAGCTCGTGCTGCGTGCACCAGCCTTGGTGGCTTGCTCAATACTCACGCTGTAACACCCAAGAATGTTGGCCTAGACTTTTTTTCTAGGTAGCATCTTGCAACTATCGGTCGTGGCTGTACTATAGCTGCCCCTATCCCAGGCAGGAAGTTTAAATTATAGCGCTAGACACGAAATCATATATAAATGATGTGCGCGGTTTCGGTTTTGTTACTGATATCATTTATATATGATATGCGCGGTTTGAGGGTTAAGCTGCTAAGGGGTCCTGAGGAGATTTACACCCCTGTGCGCAAGAAAAAAAAATTCTAAAAAATTATTTTGTCTTCTAAAAATGTTAATTTGTGTTCCCTGAGCATGGGGAAAAAAATCGTAGGTCACATATTTTGGCCGCAATAGGCCGAGGAAGTCTGGTAAAATGTGGGCGTTGACAGAGCGGTCGTCAGAGACCGTCAGCGTCACCCGCGCTGACAGGTGGGAGTTGCCACAAAGATATTATTACCTAATTATTTCAATGTCTCTGATTGATTTTTTTAGTTTTTTGCAGTAATATTATTCAATAGTGTGTAGTGTGATAGATTTATATAATAAATGGGGTGAATCATCGCTATACTCAAAAGTATGGTGTGCATATTAGTGATTCAATTATTATGTTCATAAAACAATAAACAAATAGTTTTACTGTTATTACACTCTATACGTAGGTTATATATAAGTATCTGCATGTTTTATTCACCATAATGAACACTAAGGGTACGTTAGTATTATGAGTCGAAAAGCAACGAGGAGTGACCGCCACACACCAGCCAGCCACTCCCTCAACAACGCCTCACTCGTCTACTTTCTCCTCTCACCGTCGTTATTTATTTAATTTACTATATACAGACGTTATATATAAGGATCTACATTTTTGTTCAACACAACTGTGCAACTAAGCTGATATAGTTAGTTCAGGCACCAAGAGATGTCGCTACACAAAGTCAGCTGGCGGCTACCTCCCTCACTCATTCAAGGTCAGGTGCACTAAAATTTCTCCCCCAACAGTACCGTTTGCAGTTTTGTTACACTATATACACTCTCTTATAAATGTATAAGTATATACATTTGTGTTCACCATAGAGAACCACTGAGCTGGTATAGTGAATGCAGACAATAACAGGTGACCACACAGTCAGTAAACGATGCTATCTCCTTCCGTCCCTCAGCACTACTCCTCTCACAGCGCTAATTATCACAACAATCCTGCTATTATCACAATCCTGGTCATTTTTATCACAGTCAGGGGGTCATCTGTAATACTGTCATCGCTAAATAATAGAAGTTACATATTTATTTTGACATTTTAAGGCGATGCTGTGGTCACAAGCTGAACAGTAATGCTGTTATCTCATGCTGTGTGCACCAGCCTTGGTTGCTCCCACAGTACTGTGGCTCTCACACCGGAGAATATTGCCCACGATTTTTGTTCATACATGGCATCTCTTTACAAGAACCCTGAGGAAGCTAATGTGAACCCTGTGTAGCTGCGGGCCATTTGAATCGTGCCTGGCACCCTGACCTGTATATATTATAGTCTTGTATCATTGACAAGTGTAATACTGTAGTCAAAATATTGGAAAAAATAATTAAAACTAAATGGGTAGAACACCTGGAGAAAAACGATATAATATCAGACAGACAGTATGGTTTTCGATCTGGAAAATCCTGTGTAATGAACTTACTCAGTTTCTATGACCGAGCCACACAGATTTTACAGGAAAGAGATAGTTGGGTTGACTGCATCTATCTGGACCTAAAAAAAAAAAGGATTTTGACAGAGTTCCACATAAGAGGTTGTTCTGGAAACTGGAACATATTGGTGGGGTGACAGGTAAGCTTCTAACATGGATGAAAAATTTCCTAACTGACAGAAAAATGAGGGCCGTAATCAGAGACAAGGTATCAGATTGGAGGAATGTCATGAGTGTAGTACCACAGGGTTCAGTTCTTGCACCGGTAATGTTCATTGTCTACATAAACGATCTATCAGTTGGATTACAGAATTATATGAACATGTTTGCTGATGATGCTAAGATAATAGGGAAGATAAGAAACATAGATGATTGTCATGCTCTTCAAGAAAACCTGGACAAAATAAGTATATGGAGCAACACTTGGCAAATAGAATTTAATGTGAATAAATATCATGTTATGGAATGTGGAATAGGAGAACACAGACCCCACACAACCTATAAATTATGTGAGAAATCTTTAAAGAATTCTGACAAAGAAAGGGATGGACTTGAGACTGGTCCAGGACGGACTGAAACATCGTCGTCCCTTCACCTTCTAGTGTGTGGTCTGGTCAACATACTTTAGCCATGTTATTGTGACTCATCGCCTGCAAAGGGATCTAGGGGTGGTTCTAGATAGAAAACTGTCACCTGAGAACCACATTAAGAACATTGTGCGGGGAGCCTTTGCTACACTTTCTAACTTCAGAATTGCTTTTAAATACATGGATGTTGAAATACTAAAGAAATTGTTCACGACTTTTGTTAGACCAAAGCTGGAATATGCAGCGGTTGTATGGTGCCCATATCATCAACAAACTGGAAAAGGTGCAACGACATGCCAATAAGTGGCTCCCAGAACTGAAGGACAAGAGCTACGAGGAGAGGTTCGAGGCATTAAATATGCAAAAATTAGAAGATAGAAGAAAAAGAGGCAATATGATCACTACATACAAAATAGTAACAGGAATCGATAAAATTGATAGGGAAGAATTCCTGACACCCGGAACTTCAAGAACAAGAGGTCATAGATTTAAATTAACGAAACAAAGCTCCCGGAGAAATATAAGAAAATTTCCTTTTGTAAACAGAGTGGTAGACAGTTGGAACAAGTTAGGTGAGAAGGTGGCGGAGGCCAAAACCGTCAGTAATTTCAAAGCGTTATATGACAAAGAGTGCTGGGGGGACGGCTATCAGCCTGGATAGGGGAAAAGAGGAAAACTACCAAGGGGAAAACTGCTAAAAGCTGAACCCCTGTGACGTGTGTATTCCCCCCCCCCCCCCTCCCAGAAAGGGATGAAAACCCGCTACACAGAAGGCACAAAAGGCTCAAGAAGAGGCAAAGAGCCCAAGCGCTGCAATCGGGCTCACCACAAAGACCTGAGAACCCACAACAGGGGCTCCTAGGGCAGAGCCGTCCTCAATGCCCACTACCCCTGCAGAAAAGGTAAAGTCCAGGGAAAAGGCAGAAAAAAAGGGGTTTCCTTTTAGGACCCAGAAGCCTCGGCAGGAGGAACAGGCTCAAATGTCTCCGTCACCGACCCGAATGGGGCAAGCCGCCAGAGTCAGGAGCAGGGAGGGGGGAAAAGGGCAGAGCGAACAACAGGGAAAGGACTGAGAAGTGCAGATGGAACCAGAGTTGAAGCAACAAACACCCCCAAGTCTGGATCCCTTGCATCGCTGAAGCTGCCTGTACCCGAACATCAGTGTCAAGAGTGTGAGAAATTAGAGCAGAAGCAGAGAACATGTCTCGCAAGATTTTGGGTCAAAGGTGTCGTTGACCCAACAAGCAGCATGATAAAGGTATAAAAGGTTACTGTCACCCTGAGACAAGGGCACAGAAGGGCAACCCTCAAACTCACACAGGGCGAGGTGGAACTCAGAAGACACATCCACTGGTCAGCTGAGCCCTGACGGGGATTTCCAGGGCCCCCAGGCTGACTGCTACGTGAAACCCAGGCAAGGCACTGCCAAAACCAGTTAAACCCAAAACTACCAAGGGGAAAACTGTTAAAAGCTGAACCCCTGTGACGTGTACAATCACGGGGGCATAGTGAAGGGCCACCCAAATACCCTAACGTGGACAAATTGCCAAATAAGGAAGACCGCACCTCCAAGGAAGCAAAAAAAAAAACGCAAGAGTACAGCATCACCAAAGGAACAGAACACAGCCCCTACGTAGGTAGGCAAGCTGGGCAGTATCTTGCGTCCCAACCTGCAAGACAACACTACTTCCTACCCAAGGCCAAACAAAGGCCACAAAAACCACAGCTGGCCGCAAGGGCGGGGCAAAAACTGAGCAGCAAGAACTCCTACGGATGTGGAATCCTGAAAGCTCTATGGAAGATAACCCCTAGAACTCATGGGTAGTACTTACAGGGCAAATAGGAAAGGGAGCCTTAACCCTTAACCATTAAACTGTTCAACACGTCATATGACGTGTTGAGTAACTTATGCAAAAGTGCATATCACGTCATATGACATTTTGGAGTACTACACAAGATTTAAACGACCCGCAGATACACGGGGTTCACATCACCTTCCTCTTGGCTTTTGTAAACAGGCGACATTAAAAAAAAAATATCATGGGCAATATTCCCGGGAGTAAGGGGCCTCGGTACTGAGTAAGTCACCAAGGCTGGCGCATGCACCATGAGCTCACAGCACTGCTGTTCAGCTTGTGACCACAGCATCGCCTAAAAATGTAAAAAATATATGTAACTGGTATTATTTAGCGATGATAGTATTACAGAAGACCCCTGACTGTGATAATAATGACCAGGATTCTGATAATAGCAGGATTGTTGTGATAATTTGTGCTGTGCTGTGGGAGGAGTAATGTTGAGGGAGGGAGGGCTGTAGTGTCGTCTGCCGAATCTGTGTGATCACCTGTTGCTGTCTGCACTTACTATACCAGCTTAGTGGTTTGCTATAGTGAACAAAACATGCAGATACTTACATATAATGTCTGTATATAGTGAAAAAAAAAAAAACAGTATGGTGGGAGGAGAATGTTGGCAAGTCAGGTGAGGTGAGGGAGGGAGTGGTGGCCAATGACTGGCTGGCTAGCTGGTGTACCGGCCACTCCTTGCTGCTTTTAGACTCATCATACCAACTTAGTGCTTCGTTATGGTGAACACAAATGTAGATACTTATTACACTATATATACACGTTATATATAACAGCAAAAGGGGTGTTGGGAGAAGCCCTAGTACACTAATTACACCTAGCCACCACACCACAAACAGCAGCCCCAGTACACTAATTACACCTAGCCACCACACCACAAACAGCAGACCCTAGTACACTAATTACACCTAGCCACCACACCACAAACAGCAGCCCCAGTACACGAATTACACCTAGCCACCACACCACAAACAGCAGACCCAAGTACACTAATTACACCTAGCCACCACACCACAAACAGCAGACCCAAGTACACTAATTACACCTAGCCACCACACCACAAACAGCAGACCCTAGTACACTAATTACACCTAGCCACCACACCACAAACAGCAGATACACCACCAAGGTACAAATACTGCCAAAGAATGAGGTCAGAGTCGATGACCACCCAGGAGAGCATCAGCCAACGAACTGGGGTCATGAGCTCCCCCTTCCCACTCCCGAGGAGGCGAGGGCTGCGTGGACAAGTGGCATGGCGGCGGTGTATGACAATTGACAATTGTTTGTTTGCTTGTTTCTATAGATAGGGGGAGTTCTGCCTCACTGTTTGGGCTTCGGTTGCAATTTTTCTTACCATGTGGGGTTTGTTTTGTTATGCCTACCTTTCTGCGTGCTAACTCCGGTCGATGGCAGACATGGAATGCCCCCAAATACATGGGGTTTCCATAGGCCATTGCTCCCTTTGCCTTTCTGAGGAGGCCAGGTTCTGGCTCATGGTCCTCGGTAGGATGAACTCCAATTGACTGATGACTCCGGACTAATATGCACATATCAGTCCGATAGCTCCAGGGAGCCGGATGACTATACACAGAAAAAAATATTACAGTATTTTATTCACCGATACAAATTATATTATATTAACATAATTTCTTTATATTAATTATTCTAGAACAGAGTTAATATTTCTGGCAAACGTATCCCAGAGCAGAGCTAACATTTCTGACAGGGTTAAACATATTCCAAAGCTGGGCTAACATTTCTGACATACAGTGACACCTCGGCTTACAAATGCCCCTATTTACAAACTTTTCAGGTTAAGAGCCCAATTTCTTCAGAAAATTCGAATCGGGTTACGGGCTTTGCATCGGGAAACGAGTTTGTTGATACGTGTATGACCAATCTAGCGCACGGTGGCACAGCGGTCGTGCCTCAGTTTACCAGTGGCTCCCGCCTAGTGACAATCCCGCCCAAATTCTTTGTAAAGAATTTCAGTGTTTTTTTTATTTTTGGGTATTTGAACATAAAAGTAAGTATTATATATCTTCGCATGGGTCCCAAGAAAGTCAGTGGTAAGGTTCAACCTAAGAAAATAGTTGTATGTAGAGGCAGTAGAGGATGTCCCTTCCTCATTAAGAAAGTGTGTGAAGTATGGGAAGAACTGCAAAGTTTTGTTAAAAAAAACTCACCCAGATAAAGCTGTAGCAGGCCGTTGCATTGACCTTTTAACCACTGAACTGCACAACGCGCCTGCAGGCGCTCGACGGGGGGTGGGTGGGGGGGGGGGGGGGAGGGGGGTCAACGCGTCTCTAGGATCTTATATTTTTAGCGTATGATTCAAAACTCCCTCCCGCGGCTACGTGGGGTTCACATCATCTTCCTCAGGGCTCTTGTAAACATACGCCATTAAAAAAAAAATTGTGAGCAACATTCCTGGTTGTGAGAGCCTCAGTACTGAGTGAGCAACCAAGGCTGGCACACACAGCATGAGCTCACAGCATTGCTGTTCAGCTTGTGACCACAGCATTGCCTAATAATATCAAAATATACAGTATATGTGACTGGTATTATTTAGCCATGATAGTATTACAGAAGAGCCTGAGCGTAATAATGACTGTGTACAATGATCAAATCAGTGAATCAATGCTGTTCACGATGTTCACAGCGCTAACCACAGCACCACAGCATTATTTCGTCCATCTAGGAATCTTCAAACGACTTCTTATGTTCCTTTACAAAATAAACTTGTGGTCAATTATTCATTTACAGGATTTAGTGTCTAGCATTGTGATAATAGCAAGATTGTGGTGATAATTAGCGTTGTGCTTAGTATTGTGGGAGGAGGAATTTTGGTGAGGGAGGGAGGGAATAGAGGTAGCCTCACTGTGTGGCAGCCACTCTTGTTTTGCTCAACATACTAGCTTAGTGGTGCGCTATGGTGAACACATATGTACATGGGTAAACAATCTTTGGACAACACCCACCAGTGGGACTCGAACCCAGAAAGCACAACTACCTTCCAGTAGCTGGCATAACTAGTATGCTTTAACCCACTACGCCATCAGACCTTACAAAAGAAGTAGATAGTTCGAGATATATATCTCAAACATCTCTACCTCCCGAAGGCACCAGATGAGTGAGGGGTCAGTCTGCATTTTTCGTCAAGCCACTGTCAATGTGAGAGAACTCGTGTCCAGCTTATAAGCCTATACTTGCATAAACCACAAGTGAAGATAAACAATCTTTGGACAACACCCACCAGTGGGACTCGAACCCAGAAAGCACAACTACCTTCCAGTAGCTGGCATAACTAGTATGCTTTAACCCACTACGCCATCAGACCTTACAAAAGAAGTAGATAGTTCGAGATATATATCTCAAACATCTCTACCTCCCGAAGGCACCAGATGAGTGAGGGGTCAGTCTGCATTTTTCGTCAAGCCACTGTCAATGTGAGAGAACTCGTGTCCAGCTTATAAGCCTATACTTGCATAAACCACAAGTGAAGATAAACAATCTTTGGACAACACCCACCAGTGGGACTCGAACCCAGAAAGCACAACTACCTTCCAGTAGCTGGCATAACTAGTATGCTTTAACCCACTACGCCATCAGACCTTACAAAAGAAGTAGATAGTTCGAGATATATATCTCAAACATCTCTACCTCCCGAAGGCACCAGATGAGTGAGGGGTCAGTCTGCATTTTTCGTCAAGCCACTGTCAATGTGAGAGAACTCGTGTCCAGCTTATAAGCCTATACTTGCATAAACCACAAGTGAAGATAAACAATCTTTGGACAACACCCACCAGTGGGACTCGAACCCAGAAAGCACAACTACCTTCCAGTAGCTGGCATAACTAGTATGCTTTAACCCACTACGCCATCAGACCTTACAAAAGAAGTAGATAGTTCGAGATATATATCTCAAACATCTCTACCTCCCGAAGGCACCAGATGAGTGAGGGGTCAGTCTGCATTTTTCGTCAAGCCACTGTCAATGTGAGAGAACTCGTGTCCAGCTTATAAGCCTATACTTGCATAAACCACAAGTGAAGATAAACAATCTTTGGACAACACCCACCAGTGGGACTCGAACCCAGAAAGCACAACTACCTTCCAGTAGCTGGCATAACTAGTATGCTTTAACCCACTATAGGCTTATAAGCTGGACACGAGTTCTCTCACATTGACAGTGGCTTGACGAAAAATGCAGACTGACCCCTCACTCATCTGGTGCCTTCGGGAGGTAGAGATGTTTGAGATATATATCTCGAACTATCTACTTCTTTTGTAAGGTCTGATGGCGTAGTGGGTTAAAGCATACTAGTTATGCCAGCTACTGGAAGGTAGTTGTGCTTTCTGGGTTCGAGTCCCACTGGTGGGTGTTGTCCAAAGATTGTTTATCTTCACTTGTGGTTTATGCAAGTATAGGCTTATAAGCTGGACACGAGTTCTCTCACATTGACAGTGGCTTGACGAAAAATGCAGACTGACCCCTCACTCATCTGGTGCCTTCGGGAGGTAGAGATGTTTGAGATATATATCTCGAACTATCTACTTCTTTTGTAAGGTCTGATGGCGTAGTGGGTTAAAGCATACTAGTTATGCCAGCTACTGGAAGGTAGTTGTGCTTTCTGGGTTCGAGTCCCACTGGTGGGTGTTGTCCAAAGATTGTTTATCTTCACTTGTGGTTTATGCAAGTATAGGCTTATGTACATGGGTATATACAATGTGTGCATATAGTGTAATAACAGCAACAGGAGTATGTTGGGAGGAGCCATTTTGGTGAGGGAGTTGGCATTGTACTCATAGCGTCGTCGTCTGCTGTGTGACAATTGTCAATTGTCATGTAGTGTATGGCGGCCACTGTGCTGTTTCGACACAATACCAGCTTAGTTGTATAGTTATGGTGAACAAAACATGTAGATAGGTATACATAACATGTGTAAATAGTGTAATAAAAACAATAACAGTATGGTGGGAGGAGGAATGATGGTGAGTGTGATGTTGGAGGAGTGAGGGAGGACCGGCTGGGTGTGGCAGCTCACACTCTCGGAGTTCTGAGTGTGTTGATGGTGAGTGAATATAGTGTGTGACAGTGTTCAGTGTGTAAATATAAATAAATGAACATGAAACATTGGATATATGAGCAATATATGTGAACACATGTGTGATGCATGTAACAGTGTCTTGGGATAGTACGGATGTTCTACTACCATAAAATTGTGTACGTGTTAATTATACATAGGATTGGCAAGAAAAAACAAAACAAATGTATTTGGAACTGTGCAAAAAATGAACAAAAATATATTTGTGGCAACTGGCGCATCTTGAACCTGGCGGGTGACCCCCAATTGATGATGTTACAGGCCATTTTGAGGATCCCATTGAGGCCAAAGTAAATACAATTTTGAGTTTATTTTTACATTTCTGTAATCAGGGAAGAGTTTTTAACAGATTAAAAATAAATACAAAATTCACGAGCATTTATTTCCTACGCACGGTGCCATATTTGGAGGCCGAACAGCCCAGTGCTTACATGACAATGTGATGTCTTACTACAGACAAGTGTTAAAATGTAGAGAAAAACAAGTGTATTTAGACAGATTCTTAGTAAGACAAGCAAGCTGTGAGCCAAAAGCAGGTCCTAGTAGAATGCAAGCAAAACATGCCAGAGAGTGTGTACCCCAGAGAAGTCGACAAGAGTTATCAGTATAGGTAATAACTTGTACATTAGTACTGAAGATTTTGGTGAATTAGGTATAAAATTTACTTTGAAGTAAATTTTTTGGGGCGTCTGGAACGGATTAATTCAATTTCCATTATTTCTTACGGGGAAAATTTGTTTCAGTTTACTAATATTCGGCTTACGAGCCGTCTCTGGGAATGGATTAAATTCGTAAGCTGAGGTACCACTGTACTAACATATCCCAGAGGAGGGCTAATATTTATGAAAAGATTAAAATATCCCAGAAGCAGGCTACCATTTCTGATAAATTAACATATCCCAAAGCTGGATTAATATGTTTAACAAACTAACATATACCTGAGTTGGGTTAACATTCAAACAAACATCCCAGAGCTGGGTTAATATTCTGACAAACATCCCAGGGCTGGGTTAATATGCTGACAAACGGCCCAGAGCTGGGTTAATATTCTGACAAACGGCCCAGAGCTGGGTTAATATTTTGACAAACATCCCAGATCTGGATTAACACTATCGGTCACCGGGCAGGCGCGCGGTAAACTTAGGGGTCATGTACCGAGCGAGCGTGCGGTGACACCTAAATGTGTATACTCGTTTCAACTTTCTCACCTTAATTAATTCTCGTGCTACGTTGCTCGTTTTGGTATCATTGTGTTCGCAATTAAATTCCCTACAGGTGTGTATAAATATAATGTCCAAAAGCCTGGCATGACTCCCAACAGCAAAGCCTAAAATCGGCAAAAGTTACCCGTGAGTGCACAAAATCAGTAACATGTGCATACTCGTTCCATTTTTCTCACCTTAATTCTCGTGCTACGTCGCTCATTTTGGTATCATTGTGTTCGCAATTAAATTCCCTACAGATGTGTATGAATATAATGTACAAAAGCCTGGAGTGCCTCCCCGCAGAAAAACCTAAAGTTACCCGTGAACGAGCACCAATTTGTACACTGCAACCTAATGTGTATACTCGTTCAATTTGATAACATCAAATTTCGTGTTACGTCTTTCATTTTGGTATCAAATTGTTTGCGACGTAAAGGCGCGCATTTTAAAACTAGTCCCAACATAATAGCGTAATAAATAGAATTTTAAAAAATATTTTAAAATTTTGACCAAAAGCCTATTTATAATCATATAAGCGTTCGCACATCAAGTTCCATGTTACATCTTTCATTTTGGAATCAAATTGTGCGCATTCTAAAGGCGCTTATTTTGATACTATCCCGAGGTCGATTGGATAAAAAAACCAGCGTTGAATGTAATGAAACGCCATTTTCTGGGTGAGTCCCGGAGGCTCCCCGGAGCTATCCATGGCTGATATGGATACCCTAACTATTTTGCATCAGTCGATGCGGGTGGAGTTCTAGGCCTACCGGGGACCACGAGCCAGAACCTGGCTCCCTCAGAGAGGCACGGGGAGCAATGGCCCATAGAATTGAACATGTGATTTGGAGCATTCTATATCTGCCATCGACCGGGACAGGCACCCAGAAAGGTAAGCACCACAAAACAATCCCCAATTCTGGTTAACAACAAAAATCGACAAACGAGTGGACAGAACTCCCCCAGGAAAACGAACTAACAAACATGACATCACACGAGCCGCGCCGCATGTCTGCGCAACTCCCCCCTCCCCGGGAGGGGGAAGGGGGAGCCCCAGACCCCCGCGCCGGCGATCCCCGCCCCAGTTCTGAGGCTGGATATCAAAACCGTGAAAAAAAACGCCGACCGGAGGGCGGGAGGGTACCGGGGAGCCTCCGGGACTCACCCAGAAAATGGCGTTTTATTACATTCAACGCTGGATTTCTGGGGGGAGCCCCTACGGCTCCCCGGAGCTACTTCACCAAAGACTACCTAAGAAAACAAGGGGACATACCCGGGAGGTGGTCGGTGAACCACACCTCAACACTAAGTCGAGATAACCCAAGGACCCCTCCGGAAAGCAGCAGGCACACAGCAGGCACACAGAACGGCTGCAGACGAAGAGACTTATGACCACGACCACAGGAGCCAAAAACCACTGCGCCTGAGAAGAGCATGAAGCTCTGCCACACGACCCCCAGAGGCCAATGCCAACATAAAAAGAGAGCCGAGGCAAAGCAAACCTGAACCGAAGAAGCCACAACAACCAAGGAGAAGAAAAACAGGAGAGCACCCGGTCCAAAGACCAGAACGGCACAGGCAGTGCATGAGCAGGCCGGAGGTGAAACAACGCACGAGACAGCCTGTGAAACGGCGCAGAAGGAACATCGATACTGAAAGCTAGCAGCAGAAACCAAGGTGCCAGACCCAGGAATGGCCCCAAGCGCCTCTACATCCTCCGCAAGCCAATCCTATGACAGTCCCAGGAGGGAAAAGAAAATGCAGGACCAAAACCAAAATGCCACAAGCGTGCAAGTCCACCGCCACAAGTGCAGCCGACAGGGAAGGAACCCGCATAAGGAGCCGCCCCGCACCAACATCCCGCAGAAGGGCAGGAGCGAAAAGACTCATTAAGAGAAGCAAAATTGCCCCCAGGAAAACAAGTAGCGCCGAGACAGCGCAAAGAGAAGAGATATGCACAAAAGAACAAGAAGGCCAAACACCCAGAAGCTGCCAGGAATAGGACCCACAAGCTCTAGAAAGGACCAGAGGGAAGTAGCAAAACCGTCCCGAACCTTCGAGAACAAAAAGAAGCAAACACAAAGGACGAAGGCACAAAAACCCCGTCGCACCCGAACCAAAAGTCATGCAGAAACCCCAAGAAGAGGGGGACATGACGGAAAAGGCCCATCCCAGAAAAAAGGGGCGAGGGGCGAAGATTGTAGAAAAGCACCCACCGACAGGACGGAAACAACGGGCACAATGGACAAGGAAACCGAGCCCAGGGAGGGGCCGACGACCACAAAGCACGTGCAGAGAGGGGGAACGGAAAAACCCCACACCACAAAACCGCAAGCCCCCGCCCAGAGGGGTAGAAATACCCTGGCGGGGACCAACGGGGCCTAAGGCCCCTCACGTGAGTCCAACCCCAGCCCCGGAAACCCACCCTGCAGGACCCGGGGCCAAGCTGTCCCCTCAAAGCCCCAGCGTCAAGAAAAACCCCGGGGCAGCCGGGAAAAACACTAAGGAAGGGAGCCCACTAGGCTCTGGAACTTGAACCGAAACCGGAGGATAGGCGAGGGGCGAGATGAAGACCCAAGCTCATCCCCAGCCAGCACAATGAGGCGAGGACAAGACAGAGAATCCAAGGAACATGGAAAAACCAGGCCCGGCACAGCAAGACCAGCAAGGAAGGAGGGCCCCAGAGGGAGCACGGAAGGGCCGAACATAATGCCACAACCAACCCCCGACACACAGCTGCAGTACCAAAACCGCTGCAAAACGTCACCACACTCCCCGAGGAAGCGACAGAAGATTGATAAATCATACATAAGTGGCACACAAGGGGACACAGGCGGAAACCGAGCACCCAACTGAGCCACAGGGACGGTAGAAGAAATGTGTGCAGTGTAACAGGCAATCGAAGGAACACATTAGGCAGTCCAACTTGGCCTGACCCCATACACAGCCCCAAGAGCAGAGACGAGAGCGCCCATGAAGCACAGAATCAACTCGACAGGCAAACGACAGGGGAGAGGTGGAACCAAAGAGCTAGAACCCAATCCTGCAAGCACAAGGAGGCGAGCACAAAACACCCTCGACACAGGAAAACGTACCACCGAACAGGCACCCCCACCATTGCACTGCGGAACAAGGTGGAGGTGGGGCCCCGAACTCAAGCAAGGTTAAACAATCAAGAGGAGAGAGGCAGGAGGAGTACAGGCAGGAGCCACCTCGGAAGGGACAAGAGGCTACCCGCAGACACCCGTGAACCGAGGAAGGAATCAGGTGGAGAGAACAAGAGCTGCCCAGTATGGGCTAATAGCCCTGCAGTAGGCACCTCGGGTGGTACGGTCCACATTCTCAAGGACGTATGTACACCCATTCCTACTTCCAAAAACAAAAACAGCGTCAGGACGAAGGAGACGCCAAACCGCACCAACTCACCTGCAGAACATAGGCGCTGAAGGCCCATGACGCAAGCTTTCGAGTCCGTAGCCGCCGGAGGCGGCCAGGGCGCCCATGCTGGAGAGGAGGGGAGTGGCGAAAGAGGCTCCCCACCCTAGAACGCAGGGAAAAATCACGTGACTTCCCCACAGAGGCACCCCAGAACACCCCCAAAGCAACGGGGAAAGGATTGGATTAAGAAAAGAGAGAGAGGCGAAGCCCCCCCCCCCCCCCCCCGAGAGAAAATGGATGCAGAACACGTGTGCACACCGCCCGGAACCAAAACTAACTCCCATTGCACATGCGCAGGACACGAAAAAAATAAGTAGCCCAACAAGGTGAGAAGTAGCCCAACCAGTCGAGAAGTAGCCCAACAAGGCGAGAAGTAGCCCAACCGGCGACAAGCAGCCCAAACTGCAACAAGGAGCCCAAAACGGCTACAAGGAGCCCAAAACGGCTACAAGGAGCCCAAAACGGCTACAACGAGCCCAAAACGGCTACAAGGAGCCCAAAACGGCTACAAGGAGCCCAAACGGCTACAAGGAGCCCAAAACGGCTACAAGGAGCCCAAAACGGCTACAAGGAGCCCAAAACGGCTACAAGGAGCCCAAACGGCTACAAGGAGCCCAAACGGCTAGAAGGAGCCCGAACGGCTAGAAGGAGCCCAACCTATCCAGAACAGAACGAACCAGTATGGAGGCAAACTCCGGGACACTCAGGAGGCAAGCCGCAAAGGCCAACCGCACCGCAGACGAAGAGATGCGGTTAGCCGAAAACCTCCGAAAGACGGAACCGAAGAAACCACAGGGACACGGAACCGAACCCGGGGAGGAGCAAGACCCAAGCCCAAATCGTAAGCAGAGGGGGGAAAGAAAACCCCACTCCTCGCAACAGTAAGCCCCGCTCAGAAGGACGGAAATCCAGGCGGGGCGCAATGGAGCCCAAGGACCCCAAGGCCGCTCCTCCCCAACCCCAGGAGCCTCTACACCAGGCCCCGGGGCCAAGTCGACCTCCAAAGCCCCGGCCCCACAAGAAAAAGCCGGGGCAGCCGAGAGAGCTGGAAGAGAAGGGGCCCACTGGTCAGACCCCGGAGCATCGCCGGAGGAACAGACTCGAATGTCTCCGCAGCTACCCGGGACGGGGCAACCCCCGAAACTGCCCAAGTCTCAGAACCTCTAACCCCCGCCCCGACCCCGAAGCCTGCAGATGCAATAGGGGCCGGAAGCAGGAGGGGGAAAAACAAGGGGGCCGTGGAAGAACCAAGGCCGAAGCGACCAAAACCCCCAAGTCTGGGTCCCTACACAAGCGGGGCAGCATCGGGGCGTCCGGGGAAGCGACAAACCTGAGCGCATTGCAACATCCTACCCAGCAACGCGCAAGCTACCTGCACCCATGGGAATTCATCAGCAGACTGGGTGAATGGAGTCACGAACAACCAAAAAAGCTCGCAGGACTCAGGGTCGAATGTGTCACCGACCCAACAATGCAGCATGATGGAGGCAAAAACAAGGAGAGTCACCCTGAGACAAAGGGACAGAGCAACCCTCAACTCGCACAAAGCGAGAGGGGACGCAAGGGTCTCCACTATCGGACCCGAGAGCACCAGCGGGGTTTTCCAGGGCCCCTAGACTGGGTCTGCTAAGGGTTATCCCAGGCACCGCACTGCTAACCGGCGCCCCAAACTACCAAGCAAACTGCTAAAGCTGAACCCACGGGATGTGTCCACCCGTGAGGGCGAAGCAGGGGGTGCCACCACACAAACGAACCTAATATAAGGGGGGGGGGGGCAGACCCCCCCCCCTTATATTACACACAAGGCAGACCCCCTACCAGGCAAAAACAAATATAAAAGAAAAACCACACAAGTGGACAACGTACCCAGAGGGAACAGAGCCGGCCGCTGTCATAGGTGAAAACTAGCTACGCAGTACCCTGCGCCCCACCAGTGCTATAACTACCACTTACCCCAAGGGAAACAAGGGAGTAAAACCCCCAAACACTCGGGGCGGCCAAACGCCAAGCAGCGAAAAGCCAACAGAGGTAGACCCAAGGTGACTTGTGGAAGGCAACCCCAAGCCCCAAGGGCGGTACTTACAGGGCACTCAGGGAAGGTGACCCTAAGCACATGCAGCCCGAGTACCTGAGAATACTACTCCCAGCTCACACGACCACCATAAGAGCAGCACTGAAAACAAGTCACAGCACTGAGACAAGACTGGAGCTGGAGCCACACGACCGTGCATTATCCCATCAGCCGAGGAACTGGGGCGGGGATCGCCGGCGCGGGGGTCTGGGGCTCCCCCTTCCCCCTCCCGGGGAGGGGGGAGCTGCGCAGACATGCGGCACGGCTCGTGTGACGTCATGCTTGTTAGTTTGTTTTCCTGGGGGAGTTCTGTCCACTCGTTTGTCGATTTTTGTTGTTAACCAGAATAGGGGTTTGTTTTGTGGCGCTTACCTTTCTGGGTGCCTGTCCCGGTCGATGGCAGATATAGAATGCTCCAAATCACATGTGCATTTCTATGGGCCATTGCTCCCCGTGCCTCTCTGAGGGGGCCAGGTTCTGGCTCGTGGTCCCCGGTAGGCCTAGAACTCCAACCACATTGACTGATGCAAAATAGTTAGGGTATCCATATCGGCCATGGATAGCTCTGTGGAGCCGTAGGGGCTTTCCCCAGAAAATGAGTCTGCCCACGGCTGTGGGGCATGCTGGGAATTTTTTTCAAACTGGTGGATGCTCATTGGAAGCCTCAGTCCTCCATCTTGTACCCAAGTTTTGAATCCTACAATATATCTACGAGTGCATTAAGGGGTTATGCGCACCCCCGATTGAGTGCATTAAGGCACTATGTGCAGTTCAGAGGGTTAATACACTCAACATAACTAGTTAATATCACCATGATTAATACACTCACCATCACTGGGTGATAACAATAATACACTCACCATCACTGGGTGATAACAATAATACACTCACCATCACTGGGTGATAATAATACACTCACCATCACTGGGTGATAACAATAATACACTCACCATCACTGGGTGATAACAATAATACACTCACCATCACTGGGTGATAACAATAATACACTCACCATCACTGGGTGATAACAATAATACACTCACCATCACTGGGTGATAACAATAATACACTCACCATCACTGGGTGATAACAATAATACACTCACCATCACAGGGTAATGACACCATGATTAATACACTTAAAGGATAATATTCAGAGGTTGAAAATGGGAAATAGATTCACGGAAGATGAAAAGGAAATGTGTGAAACACTAAATGAAAAGTTCCAAAGTGTGTTTGTACAAAATGAAATCTTTAGGGAACCAGATACAATAAGAATTCCAGAGAACAACATAGAACACATAGAGGTGTCTAGAGACGAAGTGGAAAAAATGCTCAAGGAGCTCGGTAAGAACAAAGCAGCTGGCCCAGATGGCGTTTCACCATGGGTTCTGAGAGAATGTGCATCTGAGCTCAGCATTCCACTTCACCTGATCTTTCAGGCATCCCTGTGTACAGGAATCGTAGCAGACGGGTGGAAACAGGCTAACATAGTTCCAATCTACAAAAGTGGCAGCAGGGAAGACCCCCTCAATTATAGACCTGTATCATTGACAAGTGTAATAGTGAAAGTATTGGAAAAAATAATCAAAACTAAATGGGTAGAACACCTAGAGAGAAATGATATAATATCAGAAAGACAGTATGGTTTTCGATCTGGAAGATCCTGTGTATCGAATTTACTCAGTTTCTATGATCGAGCCACAGAGATATTACAGGAAAGAGATGGTTGGGTTGACTGCATCTATCTGGACCTAAAAAAGGCTTTCGACAGAGTTCCACATAAGAGGTTGTTCTGGAAACTGGAAAATATTGGAGGGGTGACAGGTAAGCTTCTATCATGGATGAAAAATTTTCTGACTGATAGAAAAATGAGGGCAGTAATCAGAGGCAATGTATCAGAATGGAGAAATGTCACAAGTGGAGTACCACAGGGTTCAGTTCTTGCACCAGTGATGTTTATTGTGTACATAAATGATCTACCAGTTGGTATACAGAATTATATGAACATGTTTGCTGATGATGCTAAGATAATAGGAAGGATAAGAAATTTAGATGACTGTCATGCCCTTCAAGAAGACCTGGACAAAATAAGTATATGGAGCACCACTTGGCAAATGGAATTTAATGTTAATAAATGTCATGTTATGGAATGTGGAATAGGAGAACATAGACCCCACACAACCTATATATTATGTGAGAAATCTTTAAAGAATTCTGATAAAGAAAGAGATCTAGGAGTGGTTCTAGATAGAAAACTATCACCTGAGGACCACATAAAGAATATTGTGCAAGGAGCCTATGCTATGCTTTTTAACTTCAGAATTGCATTTAAATACATGGATGGCGATATACTAAAGAAATTGTTCATGACTTTTGTTAGGCCAAAGCTAGAATATGCAGCTGTTGTGTGGTGCCCATATCTTAAGAAGCACATCAACAAACTGGAAAAGGTGCAAAGACATGCTACTAAGTGGCTCCCAGAACTGAAGGGCAAGAGCTACGAGGAGAGGTTTGAAGCATTAAATATGCCAAAACTAGAAGACAGAAGAAAAAGAGGTGATATGATCACTACATACAAAATAGTTACAGGAATTGATAAAATCGACAGGGAAGACTTCCTGAGACCTGGAATTTCAAGAACAAGAGGTCATAGATTTAAACTAGCTAAACACAGATGCCGAAGAAATATAAGAAAATTCACCTTCGCAAATAGAGTGGTAGACGGTTGGAACAAGTTAAGTGAGAAGGTGGTGGAGGCCAAGACCGTCAGTAGTTTCAAAGCGTTATATGACAAAGAGTGCTGGGAAGACGGGACACCACGAGCGTAGCTCTCATCCTGTAACTACACTTAGGTAATTACACTTAGGTAATTACTTGCTAGCACTGGTTAATAACACCATGATTAATACACTCGCCATCACTGGTTAATGACAACACCATGATTAATACATTCACCATTACTGGTTAATGACAACACCATGATTAATACATTCACCATTACTGGTTAATGACATCAAGATTAATACTCACCATCATTAGTTAATAACATTATAATAAATACACTCACCATCACTAGTTATTGAAAGCATAATAAATACAGTCATTATCACTAGTTACTGTAAACATCATGATTAATATGCTCACCATAACTGGTTAATGACATCAACATGACACACACACTCACCTCTTGTACAGTAAGAATAAAATTGTCCTTACCATCATTAATGGGCAGAAGTTGTGTTTGCTATCGTCCTTGGTAGCCGAGCAGAGACTGGAAGCCGTATTACCTATTAGGCGAAATAAAACATTTAAGGTTTCTATAACTAAATTTTCCCATCAAAACATAAGAAATGTTTAGAAAAATGTAATAATTTTGTTTATGTATTATGCTAAGAGCAGGTTCTATATTGGTACGGAGTACCAGAAGCATCAAGAGTAAGTATGGGCCAATAGGCCCTTTGCAGTTACTGTACTTCCATTCTTCCCTCTCATTTATCCAATTAATACCCAATGTTCCGTGTTCTGTCTTGTGTTGGTCAAAAGTTTGTTCACCCTCATACAAAACTGTTGCAACATATCACCTCACCCAAATGTGAGTATATAAGACAAGCTGTTTAATTAGGCATGTATTATGTTTCGGATCCTCATTTTTACCGTACCCGAGTACCTGAAATTTATCACTGTTAAACATCATGTTATTTTCTGCTACTCAATCGAAAACTTTGTTGACATCTGCTTGTAGTTTTTCAATGTCTTCAGCAGAGGTAATTTTCATGCTGATTTTTGTGTCATCTGCAAAGGACGACACGAAGCTGTGACATGTATTTTTGTCTATATCAGATATGAGAATAAGGAACAGTAGCAGTGCAAGGACTGTACCTTGAGGTACAGAGCTTTTAACATCGCTTGGACTCGATTTTATCTGACTGACTGTTACTCTTTGTGTTCTGTTCGACAGGAAATTGAGTATCCAGCGTCCTACTTTTCCAGTTATTCTCATTGATCAGAGACTTCTTTTAACAATATAAGAAGAGAAAATAATTGTTTGGAAAGAATTTATTTTCTGTGCACCAAGGGGTTGTCATATTTTAATGCAGAACAGTACAGTGGTTAAACAAAACATGCTGTTCGATTAGACCATTTCAGCAGCCCATTATCCATTTCAGTAATTTTCCTTGTATTCCCAGCTCAGCAAGCTGTTCTAGCATGATTTCCCTGTTTGCTGTATCAAAAGCTGCTGCTAGGTTGATGAAGACGGCTTGAGGGGAAGCTTCAATATGAGCGAAGTAGTCAGGAAAACAGTGTTGTGTACTGAGCCTCAGGCATAAATCCAAACAGTTGGGGAGACAGGTGCCCCTGTATACGATACGTGAGTCGGTTAAGGACAATGTGTTCAAGCACTTTACAAACACATGATGTTAGAGATATGGGCCTATAATTATCTGAGTGTGGTTTGGGGATATGAACAATAACACTCTTTGTCCAAGCATCAGGTAATACTCATTCACTGTCTACTGCAATTCGTGCACAACCACACAGTTCTTGTACTTATTTAGAGTATGAGAATATTTGGGCGACGAGTCAGAGGAAGGTGACTCTTTTTCTGCTTTTAATGAGGTGGATTCAGAACATAGTGTTACCATGCCTGTCGCTAGTGCCAGTGGTGTTACCAAGCGAGATTTTGTCGCATCAGCAGCGTCTCACCCAGCCAAGCGCCGCCGCATGGCACCACATGAGGAACCAAGACCCTCATGTTCACGTGATATTACCTCATGTTCACATAGCACCCGTACTTTGCATAGACAGGCTTCAGCTCCTGGTACATGGTGTGCAACGATTCTTCGCCGTCGTGCCGGTGTTTCGTCTCGCAGGACACAAGGTGTACTTGTGTGGAGTGATGGTATTACAAACCTTTTCCCTGATACTGGCAAGGACGTGTGTGAAATAGACTATTTTACAGCATTTAATGATGAGACGCTCATGGAATATATTGTACACCAAACGAACCTTCATGCAGCTTATCTCATTTAAAAAATATAACAGAATTTTCACGATTACAGCATTGGAAAAACACCACTGTAGGTGAAATGTATTTATTTTTGGCACTATGTATGTTGATGAAACATTGTGTAAAACATATTATCTTAGATTATTTGAGCAAAGACCAGACTGTTCCAACACCTTAGTTCGGGAAATATATGTCCCAAGACAGGTTTCAGATACTCCTCAGGTGTCTTCATTTTGCAAGTAATGTAATGAAGACCGGACAGAGATTGATAGACTTTGGAGAGTCAGGCATATTATGAATGAAGTGATTGCAAAGTACAGATATTTCAACGTACCAGCACAGAAGCTGGTGATTGACGAATCCCTTGTGCTTTTCAAAGGACGTGTTGGGTTCAGGCAGTATATTCCCTCCAAACGCAACAGATTTGGATTGAAATTCGTTGTTCTTTGTGACTGTGAAACAGGATATGTGTTACACATGATTCTGTATTCAATTAGCAATGTAGACATTCCCGGTAACGACCAACATGGTTTCTCAGGTAGTGTGGTAAAGTCACTGATGGCACCATGGATGAACAAGGGCCACATTTTATACACAGATAACTACTATACAAGTCCCTTGCTAGGTAAGTTCTTGATTGAAAATAGATCTGGAGTGTGTGGCACAGTAAAGCCAAGAAGACGAGAAATGCCAGTGTTTGACAATAATCTTGAAGTTGGTGACTGCCAGCTAAGAAAAAGTGATCAAATACTCTCAGTTAGGTGGAAAGACGAGAGAAGTGAACTTGCTGACAACCGTTCATGATGGTACAATGGTAAACAGTGGCAAGGTGAACCGAGTAACAAAACAACCAGTATATAAGCCAGATTGTCTTCTTGACTATAATATCAACATGCGTTTGGTTGATAAACTTGACATGATGGTGGGCGCTGTCGAGTGTGTTAGGAAAACATTGAAGTGGATGAGAAAAGTGTTTTTCCATCTGGTTGACGTAAGCATGCTGAACAGCTAAAATATGTATCTGGTGAAAACTGGACGTAAACCAAGTTTACGTTCGTTTGGTTTTACACTTGTGACAAAGTTACTAACAAAGTTTGGCAAAGAAATTCCTGGCATACAAAGACCCCATCATGAACCCAGTGTTGCAACATGCTGCTACACCCAGGCTCACTTACACGGAGGCCTTTTAAGCACACAGACTAAAACATTTGCCACCAGCAGGAAAGCGTGCATATAGATCAACGTGATTGCATAGTTTGTAGAACAAAAAAAAAAAAAGAGAGACCACAGAAACGTAAACTAGTGCAAATATGGTGTGAAGTGTGTGCAGTCCCGTTGTGCGCTGTCAACTGCTTCAACGACTACCACTATCTCCAAGACTTCTAAATGTGCAATGATGTTGCAAAAACCTGTAAATAGTGAGTGGATGTGTGTAAATATAATAATGAAAAATGTGAATACATACATGCGTAATTGAAAACATTTGTGTGTGCATTATTGTGACACTATTAATCAGGTGTATACTTAATGTATGCAAGTTGCATTATAATTCAACATCAAGTAATATTATATGCAACACAATAAGTGAAAAAGTAGAGTTGAGTATAGTCTTTACTTAGCCAGGTCTCTGTTAAAATAATAAATGATAGTTTAGTACCTAATGCTGTGAGTAGTGCATTTATATCATCAAATTTTTTACCAAGTGATCTGACATTTTGGTTGAAAACTGATAGGCAAGTGTTATTTTGGAGGTTTTTTTTTTTTGTGCAAAGTTTTGTGTGTAATAGGTGCAGTAGTGATGATCAATATGGTGGTTATTGTAGATGTGTGAGAGCAGATTTAGTTGAGGATCAATATCAGCTTGCATGTAGATGCAATGGAGTCAAGATACAATAAGGCAAGCAATTACACAACAGTAAAATACTATATCTGCTGTAAATATCAAATAACTATAACAAAAACACACACAAAAAACCAGCGTTGAATGTAATGAAACGCCATTTTCTGGGCGAGTCCCGGAGGCTCCCCGGAGCTATCCAGGCTGAATGGATATGTATAACTTTCTGGCATCAAAGTGCTAGGAGTTCTTGCCTACCGGGGACCACGAGCCAGAACCTGGCCCCCTCAGAGAGGCACGAGGAGCAATGGCCTATAGAAACCCCCTTGTGATTGGGAGCATTCTATGTCTGCCATCGACCGGGACAGGCGCCTCAAACCAAACCCCTATTCTGGTGAAATTATTGCTACCGAAAGCCGAACGAGTGGACAGAACTCCCCAAATAAAATTATCAAACTAGCATGAAGTCATCACGTCGCCGCGCCACCGTCTGCGCAACCCCCCCTCCCCGAGAGGGGGAAGGGGGAGCCCCAGACCCTCCACGCCGGCGATCCAACTGGCAGTTCTTAGGCTGGATGTCAAAATATGCGAAAAATGCCGCCGACCGAAGGTAGGGAGGGATGCTGGGGAGCCTCCGGGACTCACTCAGAAAATGGCGTTTCATTACATTCAACGCTGGTTTTCTGGGGGGGAGCCTCGTCGGCTCCCCGGAGCTACCTCACCAAAGATAAGTAAAACAGGGAAGGAACCGGGAGGCGGATACCACATGTCCTAACTGAACAACCAAAACCAGTGACAAAACAAAGACCAAAACAAGAAAAAAAAAAAAAGACCACCCAGGCCAACGACCAGGATGGCCCCAAAACTCAAGTGCAGGCCAGAGGGGAACAATGCCCAGGACAGCAAGTGGAATGGAGCAGAAGGAACCACAACACTGAACACAAGCAGGAACAGCTCTGCCAGCACCACCCAACATGAGGTGACAGGACAATCCCAGACGATGGTCCCAGAACAACCCCGAAGGGAAGACAAGCCAACCCTATCAAAGACCGAAGGACCCTTCGCAATGATAGGAAAACCACACACCGCCCCCGAGACGAAACACACAGGTGGGAGACCAATAACATGGAACCTGTTTTTAGATTCGCAAAATGCGAATCTAAAAACAGCGACCCCGCAACCCAAAGGAGCATCATAACCAGCTCCGGCAGGGAAGAATGAGACACGCATTCCCGAGGCATCCAAGAGGAGAACTACCGAGGACGAGAACTGCAGGAAAGCAAACACACCCGGTCCGGAAAAGGAACAAAGAAAAACCGAAACCAGGACCGGAACCCAGCAAACCCGGTTCCAAGAAAAGGAACCAGGAAAGCAGGAGCAGCAGACCGAAAAGTCCACAACCCCTCCCCCCCCACAGACAGCGCAACCCGAAGCCTGCAGAAAACCACACAGAAATCGCAGGAACTCAGTACCAAAACGGAACACCGGAGAAGTCCAAAAGCAGGACGTGGAACATGGACAGAGGCCCACCGGAGCACCAAACAGGATAATCAAGAAGCACTGACCCAGACACACAAAAAAGTGTAGCATGGGGGGAGGAAAAACGGAAATAAGTAAGGAAACCACGAATACGGCCCAAGGAGCGGCCGGGAAGTAACGCACACGACCAACCACAAAATGTGTAGAGGAGCGCGTACATACCTGAGGGACCTTACGGACAGCAGGGTGCAGTCAGGCACCGAAGATAGGCAAGGAAAGTGTCCAGACAGGGAAAAGAGCCAGGGGTCGACAACGAAAACAAAAGCACCAAAATGCGGGGCAGAGCCCCACAAGACAACAAAGAACAAAAGATGGACAAAAAAGGCACTAAAGACACATGCAAGGTGACCAAACACCCCAGTCAGGAACCATCAACGCAATCTCGCCAAGCGGGGAAGAGTAAACAAGGATGGAACAGTGAACAAGAGTGGGGGAGTGAGTAGAGTATCCCAAGAAGAAGCTCGCTCCAAATGCATGAGCCTAACTAGAGAAGCAAAGCTCTCCAAAGTACCCACGATGGAACTCAAACCGTTCTGTACATCCAAGGAAAAGTCCTGCCAACCTGTGGAGAACTGTGAGGCGGCGTCCAAGCATATAACCAGCAGAGTAGCGAATAATAACTAGACTACCTGCAAGTGTGGTCTAGAACAGACATGCGAGACACCGTACCGACACGCAGAGCGCCCAACCCGCACCATTGGCCGCCAAAATATCACCTGCAACTACTGAATACGCAACAAAAGATAAGTAGTTCCTTAGTGTAAGCTTTTATTGACCAATCCCCACGAAACAATAGAAACTGGGATAGTGGCACACGTCACCCTTGCGGCACATTGTGGGCACGAAACGACGGGCATAAAAGGGATAAGCGCAGAATCAGGAAAGACCGGAGGAATGACCTGCACTGTAATAGCCCCGGTGACGTGCGGAACCTATTACCACGTAACGTGGTGGTGGGGCCCCACGATTGGTGCAAGGGCGGGTTGGACATGTATGTGAGTGGGAATGGATGGTAAGAAACAGTAGCTGCCTCGCACGGGCCAATAGGCCCTCCGCAGGTCCACTGTACTTATGTCCGTATGTTTGTACGCACAAGGGGACACAGGAGGTAGTGAGCACCCAAAGGAGCCACAGACACTAAAAAGAACCTGATTAATGTCAGGGGAAAGGAAGCGAAAAGCACCAAAAAGCCATGTGGAGGAGGCAGACACCACCCACAGGAGAAAACGTGAAGACAGAGCTCAAAAGGCTCAGGAAACTGCACAAACGTCAACTGACAGGAGAAGCGGGGCCCAAGAGCCAGAGCCAACCCCCACAAGCACAACTAAGCAAGCACCCCACCAAAAGTGAGAACCAGCACTAGGCCGACAGAAGTGCCAGATAAGACAACCTCACCTGCAGAGCAGACACAAGACCGTGCCACAACACAGGCGAGCCAAGTAACATACCAGGAGCAGCACTAAAGGTGTGCCCGAAAGCCATGCATACTCGAGGCAGTAGGCATAGTATGTACCGTTACCTGAATAAAATGCGAAGTTGAAGGAGAAATACAGCCAGAGGTGCGCGCCCTGCAGAAGACGAAGCAGTACAGAGGAAGAACAAAGTGACACCCCCAGATATAAATCCAAAACACCCTCAGCACCCAGAGGGGCACGACTGGAGGGAGAAACGAGCAAGAAGCCGTAGAAAACCACAAGAAACGACACGAACACACGAGCATACCGCCCGTAAACAAAACGCACACCGCAGCCCCAGCACACGAGGTACGAAACGCACCACCTGTCCACCGGGAGGCGTGGCTCGTACACCAGGAGGATACACAAATCGTACACACAACGTACAGACATCGTACAAACACCAGGAAGGCGTGCGGAATGAAGACAAAGAACGACGAAACTGGAAGTAGAGATGACACGAAAACAAAACAAGGCGAAAACGAAGCAAAAGAAAACAGATGATGGAAGGGAACCAACAAGGTCGACAAAAGACCCGATGGAAACCACATCGAAAATCAACAGACGTTCCAATAATATTGGAAGGTACGAAGAGACTTGCGAACCAACGAGAACCACGACAAGCATCCCTAACCAAGGAACATGCAGGGACAACGATACGAAGCGGTTTAGGCACTATGTACTAGGTCAATATAGAAATCCATCAATGTTTGTTTCACACCTTGTATGGATGTACCTTACCTGAACACCTTTTTTTTTTTTTTTGTGAACAGCATCGCAACGTAAGAGCGAAAAGGGTAAGGAAAAGGGGGTGAAACACACCCCCAGGAACGACGGGACCGACGAACCCAAAGGAACATGGAACCGGACCCAGGGAGGGGTATACCCGAAAACAACAGGAACACAGAGGGAAGGAACAACCCCACTGAGGAACTGCCAGCCCCACACTAAAGGTACAAAGACCCAAGAGGGGCAAACGGGTCCGAGGCCCCCCAGGCAACCCCTCCCTAACCCCGGGAACCTCTACGGCATGACCCAGGGGCAAGTCGCACCCCCAAAGCCCCAGCTTAACAAGGAAAAGCTGGGGCAGCCGTGCAAACACTAATGAAGGGCGCCCACTGGTCAGACCCATACGGCACGGCTGGAGGAACCGACTCGAATGCCTCCGCCGCCACCCCGGAAGAGGAAAACCCCCGAGACCGCCCGAGTCTCAACCCAACCAGACCCCGCCCCAACCCCGAAACCCACCTATGGTTCGGAGCAGGAAGCAAGGGAGGAAGTGAGTAGAACAGAAGGGGAGGAACAAGAAGCGGAAGGAGCCAGAGCCAAAGCGACCCCCACCCCCAAGTCCAGACCCCAACCACCAAACTGGGGCAGCCTCGGGGCATCCGGGGCCGCAAACCAAGAGCGTTGCAGCAACCTACACCCAGCAAGCAACGCCGCAGCCGCCTGCACCCGATTATCAAGACCAGTGGCCTGGGTGAAGGAGAGCGCGTACCGACAACAATCATTGGACGACTCCTGGTCACAAGAACAAGGACCCAAATGGCAGCATGGCGGAGGCACAACCGGTGAGTGTCACCCTGAGACAAGGGGACAGATCAACCGTCAAACTCGCAGGACGCGAGGGGGACTCCGGGGACACACCTAGAGAACCACGGAGCCCCCGTGGGGTTTCCCAGGGCCCTTAGCCTTTGGTACACGCTAAGGGAAGCCCAGGCAGGGTACCGCGAACCGGCGCCCAAATCTACCAACAAACCGTTAAAGCTGAACCCCGGGACGTGTCCACTCACAGGGGCCAAGCGGGGAGTACCGCAAACAGAAGAATTCAAAAGAAATTCATCTAGAACAGGAAAGGGGGACCATAGTAAAGGCAGACCCGCACCAGGCAAAAACAAAAGAAAAACTCCGCAAGAGGACAACGTACCCAGGCGGAACAGAGCCGGCCGCTGTTAATGGTGAAAACTAGCTGTGCAGTACCCCGCGCCCCTGCCAGTGACGAAAACTACCACCTACCCAGAGACAAACCAGGGCAACAAAACCCCAGCCGACTCCAAGGGCGGCCCAGTACCGAGCAGTAAAGGGCACAGCGGAGATAGAACCCAAGGCGACTTGTGGAAGGTGGCCCCAAGCCCCAAGGGCAGTATACAGGGCACCTAGGGAAGATAGCCCTAGGCACATGCAGCCCGAGTACCGTGGAATATTACTCCTGGCTCACACCCCACTGGTAGAGACAGTCCACACCACAAGGCACAGAACTGAAACAAAAACCGGAGCCAGAGGCACTCGACCAGCCAGTAATACCATCAGCCAAGAACTGCCAGTTGGATCGCCAGCGTGGAGGGTCTGGGGCTCCCCCTTCCCCCTCTCAGGGAAGGGGGGTTGCGCAGACGGTGGCGCAGCGACGTGATGACGTCATGCTAGTTTGATAATTTTGTTTGGGGAGTTCTGTCCACTCGTTCGGCTTTTGGTAGCAATAATTTCACCAGAATAGGGGTTTGGTTTGAGGCGCCTGTCCCGGTCGATGGCAGACATAGAATGCTCCCAATCACAAGGGGGTTTCTATAGGCCATTGCTCCTCGTGCCTCTCTGAGGGGGCCAGGTTCTGGCTCGTGGTCCCCGGTAGGCAAGAACTCCTAGCACTTTGACTGATGCCAGAGAGTTATACATATCCATTCAGCCTGGATAGCTCCGGGGAGCCGACGGGGCTCCCCCCCAGAAAAGTAAAATAAAGATCACTGTAGTTAAGACAAGAAGGATACATAAGTAAAAAAAATCAATAAAGATTGACAAGAATAATGTTCAATAAGAATATGGAATTAATAAAGACAAAAAAATTACAAGGTTAATCTTAATTAATTAATACTGACTTAAATAGTCATAAAGTAATATAATCTTAATGATAATTAACTATAATTAGCTTAGTTATGATCCAATAATTAATATAAATTAATGTATTGTATGTACTAGCTCTATCTTTAAATCTAACAGAATGTTTGTACTGTAACTCTGCAACTTTGTATGTACTGTTCCTAAATAAATTATTATTATTATTATTATTATTATTATTATTAAATATGAACTCAATTAATTAAATCCAATAAATGACTAATATAAATCAAAATACCATTAAATTTAAAGATAACAGAGTAAGATAATACATTTGAGTAAGATTTTACTAAGATACTGAGGTAGATGCTTACATAAGTACATGGAGACTTTACTGAGAAGTTAGGAACTTTTATGGATGAGAGAGCATTATTTAACCAATAGAGTGAAAGACAGCACCTTGGACAAGGTTAGGCCAGGTTAGGCTCAGACACTCATGAGATATTTTCAGTATTGACATTGGAAAGATTCTGGTTTTCAGATATGCCACAGTCATTAAAGGTCAGTAGTTGTTGATCACACTTTATTTCATATCTTCTTCCTGCTCTTTCCTTCTTTACAATGATCGTTCCATTCCTAGTGTAGCACTGCTTAATAACATCTGGGTTTTGTTTGCGAATTCTCACCTTGTAGTTCCTCTGGTAGATCCGCAGAGCTAATGATCAGAGAGTCGTGAAGTTGTTGTTGTTCTAAGGCGTCTTCAGAGGCCGCCTGGTGCATCTGGAGATTTATTTGTTTTTCCAGCTTTTGAAGGATGTCGCTTTATCCTGGTTGCATTTCCCCTGGTCATAATCTTGTTTATTTGCTCCATTGTGTCACTTGTTACAACTTGTAAGCTGTGAATTGCTTGATTGTTGGTCGTCGAAGATTTAAGGAGGCGGACATTGTTTGTTGTTGATGGGAGACCGTGGCTTGGAGGGCCTCAATTGCTTCCAATTGCTGGAGCACTAGATTGTGTAGTTTCTTCAGCCATGGGTTGTCCCGCAATGGTTTGAAATTTATACAGGGAGGCATAGATTGAGTGAATTCCACAGCTTGGGTTTTGAGTTGAGTCGTTGGCAGCAGCTGGGAGAGAGGGTTGGTAACGCCAGGTGCTGTGTTTACCAACACTGGCGATGATCCCAGTGTTGCCGTTGTTTCATTTGGGTCTCTTGGTAACAAGTTGAATGGGCGAGAGGCACCTCTACCTTGCTTGTTGCCAAGTTTGGACATGTTTACGGTGGTACAGTAGATACTTGGTAATGTTTACAGAGGTAGATACATGGAGATTGGTAGTGGAGGTGGGTTAAGCATATAGTGTACGCCTGGCAGCAGGGTCATAAATAAACATGCACAATGAAAATTTGTTATTTATGGTTGATTACTGTTGAAGTTTCCTGTGAGTTATGGCATATTAAGTTTCCATGCACTTATCTCTTGCTAGACAGCAGTTAGGCAATGTAGTGTTGGGTGGAGACAAAATTAACCCTAATTTTCTGCCACAGTGTCAGTGTCTCCTGCCTGCATTCCCACAGTTATCTGGAAGAGGAAAGTATACAACCCTCTTCCCCACCCTTCCTTATGAAGGAATAGAGATATGAAGAAACCCCAGAACTGGTTGATACCTGGTTGATGGGGTTCTGGGAGTTCTTCTACTCCCTAAGCCCGGCCCGAGACCAGGCTTGACTTGTGAGAGTTTGGTCCACTAGGCTGTTGCTTGCAGCAGGCCCACATATCCACCACAGCCCGGTTGGTCCAGCACTCCTTGGAGAAAATGATCTAGTTTTCTCTTGAAGGTGTCCACGGTTGTTCCGGCAATATTTCTTATGCTCGCTGGGAGGATGTTGAACAACCGTGGACCTCTGATGTTTATACAGTGTTCTCTGATTGTGCCTATGGCACCCCTGCTCTTCATTGGTTCTATTCTGCATTTTCTTCCAAAATGAAGAATCTTCATTTTGAATCAAAATTAAAATCTTCCAAAAAAACTGAAGACAAAACTCACGAGAAAAACACAGAAACCACAATGGTACCCCCAGCACCAGGCCAGGCACCACGATAGGACCCCAGCACTGGGCCAGGCACCACGATGGGACCCCAGCACCGGGCCAGGCACCATGATGGGACCCCAGCACCGGGCCAGGCACCATGATGGGACCCCAACACCGGGCCAGGCACCATGATGGGACCCCAGCACTGGGCCAGGCACCATGATGGGACCCCAACACCGGGCCAGGCACCATGATAGGACCCCAACACCGGGCCAGGCCCCATGATGGGACCCCAGCACTGGGCCAGGCACCATGATGGGACCCCAGCACTGGGCCAGGCACCATGATGGGACCCCAGCACTGAGCCAGGCACCACGATGGGACCCCAACACCGGGCCAGGCACCATGATAGGACCCCAGCACTGGGCCAGGCACCATGATGGGACCCCAACACCGGGCCAGGCACCATGATAGGACCCCAACACCGGGCCAGGCACCATGATAGGACCCCAACACCGGGCCAGGCACCACGATGGGACCCCAGCACTGGGCCAGGCACCACGATGGGACCCCAACACCGGGCCAGGCACCATGATAGGACCCCAACACTGGGCCAGGAACCACGATAGGACCCCAGCACTGGGCCGGGCACCACGATGGGACCTCAACACCGGGCCAGGCACCATGATAGGACCCCAACACCGGGCCAGGCACCACGATGGGACCCCAACACCGGGCCAGGCACCACGATGGGACCTCAACACCGGGCAAGGCACCATGATGGGACCCCAGCACTGGGCCAGGCACCATGATGGGACCCCAGCACTGGGCCAGGCACCACGATGGGACCCCAACACCGGGCTAGGCACCATGATAGGACCCCAGCACTGGGCCAGGCACCACGATGGGACCCCAGCACCGGGCCAGGCACCATGATGGGACCCCAGCACTGGGCCAGGCACCTGAGCCAGGCCATCTACCCAAAATGGGATGAGACACAAAACTCCAGAAACCTGCTGCGAGCCATACCCAATTGTCTGAGTGTCAAACAAGAAAGCCCCTGAACCCCAGGATGCACTACACAAAATATCTTTGGATGGTTGCCAGTATATGGATAGTCACCAGTAACTGGACAATTGCCAGTGACCAGTCACCAATGTCTGGTTACTAGCATCTGGATGGTCACCAATATCTGGATGGTCACCAGTATCTGGATGGTCACCAATATCTGGATGGTCACCAATATCTGGATGGTCACCAGTATCTGGATGGTCACCAGTATCTGGATGGTCACCAATATCTGGATGGTCACCAGTATCTGGATGGTCACCAATATCTGGATGGTCACCAGTATCTGGATGGTCACCAGTACCTGGATGGTCACCAATATCTGGATGGTCACCAGTATCTGGATGGTCACCAGTATCTGGATGGTCACCAGTATCTGGATGGTCACCATTATCTAGAGGGTCACCAGTATCTGGATGGTCACCAGTATCTGGATGGTCACCAATATCTGGATGGTCACCAATATCTGGATGGTCACCAGTACCTGGATGGTCACCAATATCTGGATGGTCACCAGTATCTGGATGGTCACCAGTATCTGGATGGTCACCATTATCTGGATGGTCACCAATATCTGGATGGTCACCAATATCTGGATGGTCACCAGTATCTGGATGGTCACCAGTACCTGGATGGTCACCAATATCTGGATGGTCACCAGTATATGGATGGTCACCAATATCTGGATGGTCACCAGTATCTGGATGGTCACCAATATCTGGATGGTCACCAATATCTGGATGGTCACCAGTACCTGGATGGTCACCAATATCTGGATGGTCACCAGTATCTGGATGGTCACCAGTATCTGGATGGTCACCAGTATCTGGATGGTCACCATTATCTGGATGGTCACCAATATCTGGATGGTCACCAATATCTGGATGGTCACCAGTATCTGGATGGTCACCATTATCTGGATGGTCACCAGTATCTGGATGGTCACCATTATCTGGATGGTCACCATTATCTGGATGGTCACCATTATCTGGATGGTCACCATTATCTGGATGGTCACCATTATCTGGATGGTCACCATTATCTGGATGGTCACCATTATCTGGATGGTCACCAATATCTGGATGGTCACCAGTATCTGGATGGTCACCATTATCTGGATGGTCACCAATATCTGGATGGTCACCAATATCTGGATGGTCACCAGTATCTGGATGGTCACCATTATCTGGATGGTCACCAGTATCTGGATGGTCACCATTATCTGGATGGTCACCAATATCTGGATGGTCACCAGTACCTGGATGGTCACCAGTACCTGGATGGTCACCAGTACCTGGATGGTCACCAGTACCTGGATGGTCACCAGTACCTGGATGGTCACCAGTACCTGGATGGTCACCAGTATCTGGATGGTCACCAGTATCTGGATGGTCACCAATATCTGGATGGTCACCAGTATCTGGATGGTCACCAGTACCTGGATGGTCACCAATATCTGGATGGTCACCAGTACCTGGATGGTCACCAATATCTGGATGGTCACCAGTATCTGGATGGTCACCAGTACCTGAATGGTCACCAATATCTGGATGGTCACCAGTACTTGGATGGTCACCAATATCTGGATGGTCACCAGTACCTGGATGGTCACCAATATCTGGATGGTCACCAGTATCTGGATGGTCAGCAGTATCTGGATGGTCACCATTATCTGGATGGTCACCAGTATCTAGAGGGGCACCAATATCTGGATGGTCACCATTATCTGGATGGTCACCATTATATTAGATATTAGGTCACTGCACATCCTCTCTTGTGTACTCTATATATTTAAAACTCTGAATTGTAATGTCAATCGTGACCTTCAACGCTTCCTAGAAGGTTGTAACAGAACTCATGGGCACCACACCAGAAACAAATACCTATTTGATATTCCAAGAGTAAGACTTAATCAAACTAGGAATGCTCTACAAATCAAGGGACCCAGAACGTGGAATGACCTTCCCAATCATGTCGAAGATTGTACCTCTCTCAACCAGTTTAAGATGAAAACTAAGTACTACCTAATTAACTCCATGTAACCTACCTTACTTCTAAATGTCAACCAATGTCTTACTATTAAAAAAAAAAAATGCTGTTTGTTGATCAACTTGTATATTGGCTATTTTCTACCATGTTCCCCTCTTTTTTATCTTTTTTATTTTTTTTTCTTTCAATGCAATTTATACTTTAAGCTCAATTACTATTAAGTTTTAGTCTAAGTGGGTTTTTCCCACCTCACCTTGCCTGAAACACTATACGTACTAGTGGCTTTAGGTATTGTATGTACTACCTCTATCTTTATATCAAACACAATGTTTGTACTGTAACTCTGCAACTATGTATGTACTTTCCTAAATAAATTATTATTATATTATATTATTATTATTATCTAGAGGGTCACAGTATCTAGAGGGTCACAGTATCTAGAGGGTCACAGTATCTAGAGGGTTACAGTATCTAGAGGGTCACAGTATCTAGAGGGTCACCATTATCTAGAGGGTCACAGTATCTAGAGGGTCACAGTATCTAGAGGGTCACAGTATCTAGAGGGTCACAGTATCTAGAGGGTCACAGTATCTAGAGGGTCACAGTATCTAGAGGGTCACAGTATCTAGAGGGTCACAGTATCTAGAGGGTCACAGTATCTAGAGGGTCACAGTATCTAGAGGGTCACCATTATCTAGAGGGTCACAGTATCTAGAGGGTCACAGTATCTAGAGGGTCACAGTATCTAGAGGGTCACAGTATCTAGAGGGTCACAGTATCTAGAGGGTCACAGTATCTAGAGGGTCACCAGTATCTAGAGGGTCACAGTATCTAGAGGGTCACAGTATCTAGAGGGTCACAGTATCTAGAGGGTCACAGTGTAACGGGGGGTGGGGGAAATAACTCTATCTTGTCCATTATTCCACCCCCCAGTTAACTAACGAGGCCGGGGGGAAACAGCTCTCTCTAGTCCGTTATCCCGTCCCCAGTTAGCTAACTATTCTAGAGCACCTCCAGAGTTCCTAAGGCAGCCTCTCTCGTTCAACACCTTGTAACCTAGGTATTTGACTACCTAGGTGCTAAGACTACAAGGCGTCGTAACTGGATCAGTTACCCGAAACTCTAGAGAGAACTCTAGAATACAAAATCATTAGCCACAAACGTATAAGAGAAAACGAAAGGAAAGAAATGAATAGTGAAGTAATTAGTGAGGGCTTGGGGTGAGAGGGAGAGAGGTGGGAGGAGCGAGGAGGGTCATTAGTTGAAAGTGAGAGTTCAGAGAGGGGTGGAGGGAGAGGAGTAGATAGGTAGAAGGAGAAGAGTAGATAGTAGAAGTAGAAAGTAGATAGTAGAAGACGAAATGCTGCCACCATCCATTCATGATCATTACATACAAGACAAGGAATGGAACTTGCCTGTATCACAAAATTCTCAAAAGATGTTATCATGAGTTCATTATTAGTATGTTCCCTCTGTACCATGTATCAACTCCAAACATGTACTCATTTATATCATGAACCCAGTAACCACAGAGGCTTTCTCACCTCAACTCAACTCTAGGGACACAGTGAAAGACCATTTAAATAATAAATTCAACAATTATATTTTTCATGATAAATATCATAACTTAAGCAATTCAATTAAAATGTTCCAGTTTAATATGCAAAGTGAGTCATCATCCAAGAATTCGAGAACCCTACAACTTGACTGCCCCTGATCATCACACAACCTATGTAAACACGACCAAGTCACCTTAATGTTCACTCACCGAGTACTGAGTCTAAGTTGAATAGAGAGGGGGGGGGTCTGTAGCTTGACAGAGACTGTCTCGCCCCTGCCGGCCGACAGCCTCCCTGGTAAGGACGTCCTCTCTCTCTCGTCTGCTGCTCTGTCTGTTAATGCTTTATGCTGGATAGCTCTCCGAGTTTATATTGGGGAACCTAGTAGCTAACTCCGCCCACAAATAGATAGCCTCCGGCACTACCAAGCCACTCCTTAAACGTCGGCATGTTTGAAGGCTACCAGACTACAATTATAAGCTTAGCGGAAGCAAGGTGAAATTCTCATGATCTGACCTCAGGTCACTTGAGGTCATTAACGCTTTGAGGTGTGAGATCTCAGGCAGACAACTGGCGCCTCTCCGATCCTTGTCTGTGACTCATGTACTCTATGTATGTATTAACCTAAACCAAACACTTTTACAGTGTTACATCTCCCCTTCTCCCCGAAAATAAAGTTTTTGCAACACTGCTAAAGCAAGCTAGCTGTGTGCGACAACTTTATTAACGAAAAGAATACATCCTAGCTAAACAAATATACATCATCCTACTCTAAAAAATGAAATATATAGACAGACGTCCATTGTCTCTGGCTGGGCGACGTCACTGCTTGGTCTTGTAGATAATCCTGTACCACATTTCTTCAACACAACTGCCTCCGTCGCTTCTCCGTCGTTAACGCACAACAACACTTGGTCAACCCGAAAGCCGTTACTACTTGAACTGAGCACAGGACCGTGGAATTCGGTTGTCCCAGCTGATCTGTAATTGGCCCTACGTCAGTCACCATGAGAGACGTATATTGGGGTTCTTCACAGCTATAGGGACTACAAGTTTCGAGACCTTCATATAGTTGCCAACAGTAGAAATCCCATCCTACTCTTCTTCCTCCCTGTTGCTCCAGCACGCCTCCTTCAGAGAGCTACTTCTGACAGCCACATCAAGTCCGCATGACACAGGAAGAATCACTCAACAGAGCAACATGCTTGTAGGAGGGGCGGCCAGTTAAGGCAAACGATCCTGTCTTGCAATTACGCTCCATGCAATGATGCTGACACCAGCAAGGGACACTAGGTATCATGTCTCACTCAGCTTGTCTTATCTTCCTTCTTCTCTCTTCTTTCTTCTCTCTTCTTTCTTCTCTCTTCTTTCTTCTCTCTTCCTCCTCCCATGGGTCTTTGACAAGCGACCTGGGGTCCATTGGGGTCCGTCCTGGGTAGACCGATGTTGGTGGGACAGACTGGAGTCGTTGTTCCTCTTCCATCTTTACTGGGTCGTCTGGGTTCGTCTGCAGAACGACCTGGGGTCCACTGGGGTCCGTAAGTCTTGGGGTCCCCTGGGGTCCGTCCGTCCTGGGGTCCACTGGGTAGACCAATGTTGACCGACCGAGAGGGCTGCATCTTGGGGTCCCCTGGGGTGGTGGTGGTGGTGGAGCCATGACCTCCAGGTAGTGGGCTGGTCGTGGTGGTGGTGATAAACGCCCCTGAGTGTGGTACATAGCAGCCGTCTCCCTCTTTTGTATGTGCGTCTCTCCTCTCTTCTGGCTCCCACCTGTGGATGAACAGAAAGGCGACAATATCGTGCTCCCAAGATATTTGTGTGACCCTGTAGTTTGTATAGGGTTACACAGTCATATCATAACGCTCTCCTCCTGGCAACAACTACACTTCAATTTTTAATAATTCAATTAACTCTGAATGATATTGACTTGGTGGAACATAAAACAGTAACAGAGTAAAGTTAGAGAAGAGAGAATAAGGTCATCACTACTTTTAACTTGTCACAAAAAAAAATCAAAACTAATAGACAAAACACTAGCCTAAACTTAACTGTACCGTTCCTAATCTTAAGTACATAATTAACCATTACTCCCACCCTTAACCTACAGCCACCTACGTGACCCAGAGTGTTTCCCTAGCTTCTCCGCCGGTAAACAACTCAAAACTGTTGCCACCCCTGTGACCAGACTATCTAACGTCGAGCGTCCCCAACGTGAAGTCTACTGACATACTAAGCCTCCCCCTAGTATGCTGTACAAGACCAGTACACCTCGGGTTATTGCGTTCAAATGGAGTAAAACAGTCGATCGCAATAATCTGAGCAGAACCACCACTAAATTCTACTTAAGAACTACACCTGCCACTCCCCAACTGACCTGGAGACCAGCGGTGGCTGGGTGTCCCCGTGGGACATGCGAGGTCACCTGTCACACTCAGCTGACCTGCACTACCAACACCGCTAAGTTCCCAAATCGCCAAATCTTATCACTAACATTAATCACTACACACGCAAGTTCTGGTGAACATTCCCTGAACACCACAAAACTCACAAACTCACTAAACCACAACACCAGAGAATCACTATCTCCTAACCTGAAAAAAACTCGCTAACTCGCGAAAGTAAAACACCTGTCAAGATCTCCCTGATAGCGCCTGAGCGGCAAAAAGACACGTGGGACTGAACAATGTTAAAAGAACACCAACTACCTACAACATTGTTCAACACCGCTGCCAACATTGTAACGGGGGGTGGGGGAAATAACTCTATCTTGTCCATTATTCCACCCCCCAGTTAACTAACGAGGCCGGGGGGAAACAGCTCTCTCTAGTCCGTTATCCCGTCCCCAGTTAGCTAACTATTCTAGAGCACCTCCAGAGTTCCTAAGGCAGCCTCTCTCGTTCAACACCTTGTAACCTAGGTATTTGACTACCTAGGTGCTAAGACTACAAGGCGTCGTAACTGGATCAGTTACCCGAAACTCTAGAGAGAACTCTAGAATACAAAATCATTAGCCACAAACGTATAAGAGAAAACGAAAGGAAAGAAATGAATAGTGAAGTAATTAGTGAGGGCTTGGGGTGAGAGGGAGAGAGGTGGGAGGAGCGAGGAGGGTCATTAGTTGAAAGTGAGAGTTCAGAGAGGGGTGGAGGGAGAGGAGTAGATAGGTAGAAGGAGAAGAGTAGATAGTAGAAGTAGAAAGTAGATAGTAGAAGACGAAATGCTGCCACCATCCATTCATGATCATTACATACAAGACAAGGAATGGAACTTGCCTGTATCACAAAATTCTCAAAAGATGTTATCATGAGTTCATTATTAGTATGTTCCCTCTGTACCATGTATCAACTCCAAACATGTACTCATTTATATCATGAACCCAGTAACCACAGAGGCTTTCTCACCTCAACTCAACTCTAGGGACACAGTGAAAGACCATTTAAATAATAAATTCAACAATTATATTTTTCATGATAAATATCATAACTTAAGCAATTCAATTAAAATGTTCCAGTTTAATATGCAAAGTGAGTCATCATCCAAGAATTCGAGAACCCTACAACTTGACTGCCCCTGATCATCACACAACCTATGTAAACACGACCAAGTCACCTTAATGTTCACTCACCGAGTACTGAGTCTAAGTTGAATAGAGAGGGGGGGGGGTCTGTAGCTTGACAGAGACTGTCTCGCCCCTGCCGGCCGACAGCCTCCCTGGTAAGGACGTCCTCTCTCTCTCGTCTGCTGCTCTGTCTGTTAATGCTTTATGCTGGATAGCTCTCCGAGTTTATATTGGGGAACCTAGTAGCTAACTCCGCCCACAAATAGATAGCCTCCGGCACTACCAAGCCACTCCTTAAACGTCGGCATGTTTGAAGGCTACCAGACTACAATTATAAGCTTAGCGGAAGCAAGGTGAAATTCTCATGATCTGACCTCAGGTCACTTGAGGTCATTAACGCTTTGAGGTGTGAGATCTCAGGCAGACAACTGGCGCCTCTCCGATCCTTGTCTGTGACTCATGTACTCTATGTATGTATTAACCTAAACCAAACACTTTTACAGTGTTACAACAGTATCTAGAGGGTCACAGTATCTAGAGGGTCACAGTATCTAGAGGGGTCGTCAGTATCTGGACAGTTACCAGAAACTGAACAGTTGCCAGTAACTGAACAGTTGCCAGTATTTGAAAGATTGCCACAATTTGGACAGTCACCAGTCAATTGCCACAAGACAATTACCATATCTGAACAGGTCCCAGTATCCGGACAGTTGCCATATCTGGACAGGTGCTAGCATCTGAAAGGTTACCATTATCTGGACAGTCACCAGTAACCAGACAGTTGCCAGAAACTGGATAGTTGCCATTAACCAGACAGTTTCCAGTAACTGGATGGTTGCCACTATCAGGACGGCTACCAGTAACTGGATGGTTGCCACTATCAGGACGGCTACCAGTAACTGGATGGTTGCCACTATCAGGACGGCTACCAGTAACTGGATGGTTGCCACTATCAGGACAGTTACCAGTAACTAGATGGTCACCAATATCCAGATGGTGTCTAGTACCTGAATGGCCACCAATATCCAGATGGTTTCCAGTACCTGAATGGCCACCAATATCCAGATGGTTTCCAGTACCTGAATGGCCACCAATATCCAGATGGTTTCTAGTACCTGAATGGTCACCAATATCCAGATGGTTTCTAGTACCTGAATGGTCACCAATATCCAGATGGTTTCCAGTACCTGAATGGCCACCAATATCCAGATGGTTTCCAGTACCTGAATGGTCACCAATATCCAGATGGTTTCCAGTACCTGAATGGTCACCAATATCCAGATGGTTTCCAGTACCTGAATGGCCACCAATATCCAGATAGTTTCCAGTACCTGAATGGCCACCAATATCCAGATGGTTTCCAGTACCTGAATGGTCACCAATATCCAGATGGTTTCCAGTACCTGAATGGCCACCAATATCCAGACAGTTGCCACTACCCAGCCGCCAGCATCCGGACGGTCGCCAATATTTGGATGGTCACCAATATCTGGAAGGTCATCAGTATTTGGACATTTGTCTGTATCTTTCTCGGTTAACCAGCAGAGGCAGTACCCTCACTTTCCAGGTTGATGATTAGATCAATATAGTCCAAACACTAACAATTCGATAAGTCAATGTCCAAGCCCCAGCAATTCCATAGGCCTATGTCCATACGCCAACACTTGCATAGGCCTATGTATGACAATGGTGGAGCATACAGCACTCAAGTACTTATGGTGGATGATGAGAGTGCGAGGAACAAGGACCTGATTCACGAAGCTCCATGTATTTCTTTGTCAGTAGGTTTGCTACGAAGGTTCCTAAGTGCCGGCTAAGAACGCGCCAAAGGGCAATTCAGAGAAGTAAGCTTACGAAGATTTCTAAGTAGTTCACTTAGGTCTCGCTAGATGTCACTACGCTTTTAGTTTGGCCAATCAGAGAGAAGGTAACATTTTTCATCTTACAGTTATAGCCAATCACGACGCTGCCATATCAGAGTTTATCCGTGACCACTTGCGACATATTTACGTCAAATGTTCTTATAAAATTAGTATGTAACCCCGCGATTATCCGGGATTCAAACATCCGGAAAACGCCCTTATACGCCCAAAATCGTGATCGGATAAAGTTATCACAATATCCGGCCAAAATAGCCACTGGGACCGGATTAAAGCAGGTTTAGTCGGATAAAATGTTGGGGCCCGGTTAATTTTCTGCAGAAATTACACTATCCGGTCAGTCGCCCGGATAATCATGCCTTTGTCCGTATATGAAAACATGAGGCGGGCCATACGGTATTAATCCCGTCTGCCCGAGACTCGAGGCGCATGGTGTAGGTGGGGGTGGGGTGGGTGGGTGGTGTCGGGAGAGAGGGGAGCGTTGGGAGGGACCACCTGGGGGGATTAGGGGGGGATGGGGAGTGGCCTATACACTACAGTACAGTAATTACTATCAATTTTAGAACAATTCATCATAGCCAAAATCAAAAGAAATACTAGTAATTATGTAATAAAAAATTCCATACAAGTTTCCTAAAAACAATTTGCACAGGCTGAAGTTTCCTTCAAAAATATATATTTTTTTCCTCCTGGCGGCCTACGTAACGTGCCTCCTTCCTGCCCCGAGTGGACCCGTCCAGGCCCGGTCAAGCCATGTGCTCTCTACCCTCGTGTTACACCACAGTGCCGCGCCATTAGTGAAATATTTTTTTAAATAACTTTTTTATTTTCATAGTAACTTTGAACATTTTTGGCCAAGACTATGTCTGGTAGCAGCATGAATCGTTCTGGAGGTGGTAAGAGGAAGAAGGTTGTCCTAACACTTAAGGACAAGCTACGTGTTATACAACTTTGTGAACATGGCCGGTCGACCTCAAGTGTTGCCAAGGAATATAATATAGGCACTAGTACTGTTTCTGATATAAGGAAACAAAGAGAGAAACTTATGCAATTCATTTCAACGTGTGAAAGTGAAGGTGCAAGCACTAGCAGAGGTTGTGGTAGAAAAACTATGAAAACTTCGACGCATGTGCAGTTGGATGAGGCTGTGTACAAGTGGTTTGCTCAGCACCGCACAGTTGGCGTGACAATTCGCGGCCCAGAAATACAAAATGCTGCAAGCAGGTTTGCTGCAAGCCTTGGAATAAAGAATTTCGAAGCGAGTGAAGGGTGGGTTGCAAGGTTCAAGGGTAGGCACAATATTGTGAAGAGGAAAATTGTCGGTGAAAAACTGAGTGCAGATGAAAGCAGTGTAGAACCATTTAAACATAAATTACGAGAATATATTGTGGCAAATAATATTTATTTGTATCAAATTTATAATGCAGATGAAACTGGGTTGTATTGGAGGAGTTTACCAGAAAAAACTCTAGCAATGAGGAGTGAGGGTTGTGTGCCAGGACGTAAGGTTTGCAAGGACAGGCTCTCAGCCATGATGTGTGCGAATGCCGACGGCACAGACATTGCAACATTGCATGGACAGACTGCCAGTGAAATATTATAACTCAAAAAATGCATGGTTTACACAGGAGATCTTTCTTTCCTGGTTTCATGACGTGTTCTGCAGGGAAGTTCGTGCCTATCAAATTAAGAAACTCAAAATAAGGCCAAGCAAAGTTCGGGCTTTACTGTTGCTTGATAATGCGCCTGCCCACCCCAGAATTGACACGTTAACCTCACATGATGGCAAGATAACGTGTATGGCACTTCCTCCTAACACAACCTGTCTCATTCAGCCTATGGATCAGGGAGTTATCTGTGCTACAAAGAGGTTGTACACCAAAAAAATGCTAAACGAAGTTTTGGTGGTTTTGCCTCTTCCGGAAGATATTGAACTCGGTGTGGATAACAGGGCTAAAAAAAACCCTTCAGAATTTGAAGAACTATACAATCAAGGAAGCCGTCTATAACTGGGCCAAGGTATGGAGTGAATTAAAGGAATCGACTTTGAAAAATTCCTGGAAAAAACTCCTCACGTCTACGGTCAGAAATGAGGAGGATGAAGAAATGGATTTTGAAGGATTTACAGATGAAATCCATGGAATGTTTAGAAATGCCGGCGAAAACTTAGAAAGACAGGATGTGGTTGATTGGCTTGAACAAGATGCCAATGATCCAGGATATGGTGTGATGAGTGAAGACGAAATTCTACAGTCTGTTACTGGTGAGGTGGACGAAGAGGATGAAGAAGGCAGTGAAGAACCAACACCAATGACCACGAAATACAGTGTACTCATGACGTATGTTGACGGATTAATAAATTTTTCATCAAATTGTGCTCATCCAGAGGTTGGAAACATGTATCCGTACCTTAGGCGAACAAAAGAGCTGATCATACAACTGGCCAGTGAACACAGAAGGCAAGCAACACTTGATTCATATATGGTACGAAAATCAAACCAAACGCCTTCAACAAGTGAGGCGGCACGCGCAACCCAAGCGCCTTCAACAAGTGAGGCGGCACACGCAACCCAAGCGCCTTCAACAAGTGAGGCGGCACGCGCAACCCAAGCGCCTTCAACAAGTGAGGCGGCACACACAACCCAAGTGCCTTCAACCAGTGAGGCATCCTCAGCAGACAGTGAGAACTAACTTTGCCTAATGAACTGTACAGTAATTTTAAGTGTTAATTTTAGTGTTGTGTTACTATAAGTTGCGTAAATTGTCAAGAATTTTTAACTTCAAGATGAGTCATCAAGAAGACGAACAACAAAAAGGTAAGTTGAGGTTTCTAGTTGAATATTTAATAATTATATGTGGCATGTCTATTCAAATTATGTTACTTGTAGTATAAAAATAGTTGGAAATGGTTAGTTTTGGACTCGTAGGTGAAAAAGTACCATTATCCGAAAAACGTGCTAATCTGGCTGGGGGTCCTTCCCATATAGTCCGGATGATCGAGTGGAGACAGTATTTCGAAGTAAAACAATGTTTTTTCAACTTGTACAGTCAGCACCGACATTGTAGTATACAAATATGTTACATTTTTTGTTTACCTACATATTTCTAAGAGATAGTGTATAGCTCCCCTTCTCGCTCCCAAGACTTGAGGAGCGATGGTATCTATTTACGTATATATTTACCTAAATTTACCCAAGGGCCACTAACTATCTAGTGGCCTCGACGAGGACAAAAAGCCGGGGGCTTGTTAAGTCCCACTAATTGTCCTAATGATATTTTCTAGCTGGATTTTAGCAGGTACGGCTTCAGCGGGTAGGCAGTTCCATGGGTTTTAACCATCTGGGTAAAAAAACATCTTTTTTCAGTCTTACTTGGAGGACATACTCTCCAACACTATATCTGTGATTGCCCTGTTACAGTATCAGTGACTTCATACCAGATGATATGAGGCACTTTGAGCTCTGTAATTACTTCATACACTCAGGAATATTGGAAGATATTCTTGTGCTGTACCCAGATTTTGTCAGTGGGAGCTAATAGATCAGCCTTAAGTATTTTGTTCTCTCCTGATTCCATGTATGACTGGCCGTCCTGTGAGGTGAGGATGTTGGACGAGTTTGTAGCTGGTTTTTTATCTAGACTATTTATTTATTATTATTATTTATTAATATATATATAAGAAGGTACATTGGGATTGTGAGGCTACATAGCATAGTGATTACATTCTTGTAAAGCCACTAGTACGTGCAGCGTTTCGGGCAGGTCCTTAATCTAACGTAAATACTAGCAAAATTTATAAAAATGATAACAGGTAATGTTATCTGTTAGTCAGGTAAGAAAACAAAGAAAAAAAGTTGAGAGAAATTAGAAAGTATATTAAAGCACATTGGTAGCTCAAATTGATTGCATTGACAGCTTGAATGATAGTTTAACAAAAATTACAAGGCACAATACAGCATATTGCTAGCACTGAAAAGAAGACAGCAATGATCACAAAGGTAATATTGTTTGGATTAAGTACATAAAGGTTGGGAGATTGGGTAACACTAGATACAGACCAAATTTAAAGCACAGTGTAGGAAACTATGAAGATGAAATTAGGTACTTTTTGGTTTTGTTTTTGAATGAGGCAAAAGTCTGACAGCTTTTCAATTCATTAGGGAGTGAGTTCCATAGACTAAGTCCCTTTATTTGCATAGTGTTTACACAGATTAAGTTTGACTCTGGGGATATCAAGGAGATATTTATTTCTGGTGTGGTGATAATGGGTCCTATTACATCTGTCCAGGGAGAGTTTCAGAGAATGGACTATATGGTCCTTCATACAGAATAGGGAAGCAGCACATTGCTGTGTATGCCTAAGCATGTTAAAAAAATACATTGTTTGAGAGGAGTCTTGTAGAAACTAGTAAGAGAACTGTAGTTATAATATAATGTTACCATGATTCAGTGCTTACCTCTTGTGAAAATCGTGAAGTTATTGTTTAGTCAGAGTTGATTTGTTTTTTGTATTGAGGCAGGTATTTTCTCCCCTGATTCCATGTATGACTAACCATCCTGTGAGATGGGAGTATTAGATGAACTTATAGCTAGTTTTTTATCTACACTGTATAATCTTCCATATAGAATAGGGTAGCAGCACATTGCTATGTATACCTAAGCTTCTTAATACAAAAATATCAGTAATAAAGATATTAAATTAAAGTTTGTGTCATTACCAATATTATCCTTATTAAATCATGTTAACCATGGATCATTAAGATCTCGTGTTGATATGTAATACAGAAGTCATATTTCTTTTGAATCATTCATTAAATTGTGCATTATGTCTCAATATTTCACTTCTTTGGATATACTGTACTGTATAGTACAAAAAGATAGAATAAAAATAAACCAGTAATATTTCTTTCATTATATGTTTTATTTAAATAACTGCATCAATATTTTTACAGCTGACAGGATTTGTTTCTCACAGGTGCATTATTTGTTAAAAAAATTAGGTTTATTGCTACACACAATGGTGCTACATAGCCTTCCCAGCTTGGTGCCTTCTTTTGATAATTACTTACTGATTGTTACACAGCCAAATTGTGTAACAGGAAGAGGTCTTGGACACAAATTTGTTCCATGCTAAATGTAGAGGAATCAGCTGAGCATTCCTCAAATAAAATAGGCTGCCTCAACTTATAAGATAAATAAAATAAGCATTCCTCAAATAAGTAGCTGCCTCACCTCACTGCCTTAATGCTACATAGCCTTCCCGACATGGTGCCTTCTTTTAATAATTACTGATTCCACACACCCAAATTGTGTAACAGGAAGAGGAACCCTACTTCCCCCTCTCTTTTTTTAATAGTCCATATAGTCATAATTATAGGTTTAAGTTATTTATTTATTTATGCATAATTCAAGTATTATGTATTCATTGAATATAAGTATTCAATGAGAAAAGTTTTTGAAGTTTTTACCCTAACCTAACATCTTTGTGCAGGATATTTTTCTTTTGTGTCTCACTCAGATTTAATTTCAAAATAAAACCAAACAAAATAAATTAAATGTGTGTATGTATAGCTAAGGTACACCCTTACTGATTACTAGGTGAACAGGGGCATTTGGTGATAGTAAATGCTCCCATCAGGCAGGGCTCATAACCTTCTCTCATATTTCATGTTCACCAGTGTTTATTTACTTAATAACTACTGGTATAATATCTTGCTATTATAAAACTAATTCTCCTATCATAAAAGACATATTTACTTCAAGTTTCAAGCAGAGAAACTTGTGGTAATTAGACGGACCGGACGTAGCCGCCACGAAGGCGCTAAGAAAAACATTGGTAGCTAAGAAGAAAAACATTGGTAGCTAAGAAGAAAAACATTGGTAGCTAAGAAGAAAACCATTGGTAAGTACCTTGGTGAATGTGGCCCAAGGTGGTCAGGTGGAGCCAGTGACTCCTTTCTTCAACAGTTTTGTCTCTTCCTCGTGGTATATCCTCAATGTCTTCAGTGGTGTGCCCTCACCACACACTTACACTGCCACAACTGTCTTGTGAGTATTGTGGGAGGGACAATTTGGCGGGTATTTTGGACACAGGAGACCGTCTTTAAGATAGGCGAGGAGCGTCAGTGTTATCTCACGGGTCGTGTACACGTCCAATAGTGGAACCTTTGTTGTGATGACGTCACTCGCTCGCTTCCCCGCCACCTTCCTTCTTCCATTTTCTTTGGTTACTGATCTTTGCCCACACTTATGTCTAATGTTGGGTTTTATTGATTTATTATTTACCGGTATGTATTGAAGAAGGTAGAGTGGGTTGTGAAAGCACAACATTGGTGATTGAGTGTTACATCACTCAACGACAGGGAATCTACATCAACGAGTGCTTGACTAGAAAAAGACAGCAACTCCTCTACCGCCTGCGTCAAATCCGTCATCAAAACCCAGATGTGATTCATCAGTGCTTCGTTAGAGATGGCTTGATTAAAGTGAGAAAGACTTCAGTAGGTAAAATGTTTACAATTGCTAATGAGGATAACCTCAACACTTTCTTCACCCAATGTGGTTTGTCTCACCTTATTATCACTCTCAATGAGTCAACATAATTAACCCCCTTGTCACCTAGTGCGGGCTACGTATCCTAAGTCTCTTTGTTTCACTTTTTAAATTAATTTTTAATTTACTTTTTACTAGTCATTTATTAGACTTAATTAACTGAGTGCTTTAATATTTCTTTAGGTCTTATTAATTATACGTTCATAACTAAACTACTTATTGTTAATAATCTTTAACTTAAATTTGTCTATGTTTATTATTCAACTTTTTTCTTTGATTTCATTTATTACCTAGGTTGCCTAGCCTCGCCATACTCCCTTACTCCATTGTACCCCTGGCTTTGCCTGTGTCTCAAAATGCAAATTATTACTTACAGTGTACCTGAGAGTACTTGTAAGCCCCTTGTAAGCTACCTCATTTTTTTCTTTTTTTGTTCATTTTGTGTTTGTTTTGTATAGTCTTAAATAAATAAATAAAATAAATATGTTTATTCAGGTAAGGTACATACATACAAGTGATGTTACATTAATGGATTGATATATAGATAGAGCTAGTACATACAATGCCTAAAGCCACTATTACGCAATGCGTTTCGGGCAAGAAAAACATTAATATCTAGAACTTAATACTAATTGAGCATAAAGAATAAAAAGTGTTGAAAACAAATACAAATAAAGATAAAAAAAAAGGGGGAACATGACTGAAAAAGCAGCACAAATACAATAGGTTGACAAACAGTGTTGATTAAAAAAAAAAAAAAAAAAAAAATAATAATAATAATAATAAAATAAAAAAACAGACATGGGTTGACATTTAGGGGTAAGGTAGGTTACAGGGAATTTATTAGGTATTGTTTAGTTTTTATCTTAAACTGGTTGAGAGAGGTACAGTCTTTAACATGGTTGGGAAGGTCATTCCACATTCTGGGTCCCTTGATTTGTAGAGCATTTCTAGTTTGATTAAGTCGTACTCTAGGAATATCAAAACTGTATTTATTTCTGGTGTGGTGCTCATGGGTTCTGTTACAACCTTCAATGAAGCTTTTGAGGTCAGGATTGGCATTACAGTTCAGCGTTTTATATATGTATAATACACAAGAGAGAATGTGCAGTGACTTAATATCTAACATATTCAGAGATTTGAGTAAGGGTACCGAGTGATGTCTGGGGCCAGAGTTGGATATTGTCCTAATAGCAGCTTTGTGTTGAGTAATTAGAGGACGTAAATGATTTTGGGTAGTAGAACCCCAAGCACAAATACCATAGTTGAGGTATGGATAGATGAGGGAGTAATAGAGAGTAACCAGGGCAGGGCGGGGTACATAATATCTGATCTTAGAAAGAATGCCAACAGTTTTTGAAACTTTTTTTGATATATTTAGAATGTGACCCTGGAAATTCAGCTTGTGGTCGATGAGAACGCCAAGGAATTTGCCATCTAATTTGTTACAAATTTGGGTATTGTTTATTTTGAGATTTATCTGATTAGAGGATTTATTGCCAAACAGAATATAAAACGTTTTGTCAATGTTAAGGGTGAGTTTGTTGGCAGTTAGCCAAAGATGGACTTTCTCTAGCTCAGTATTTACTGTGGCATTTAGAGCAAGGGGGTCAGGACTGGAGTAAATGAAGGTTGTGTCGTCAGCAAATAGAATTGGTTTGAGGTGTTGGGAGGCATTTGGAAGGTCATTAATGTAGATGAGAAAGAGGAGAGGGCCAAGTATGCTGCCCTGAGGAACACCAATGTTGATGGGTAGGGTGGGAGAAATTGTATTATTCACAGAAACATACTGGAGCCTGTCAGTAAGATAAGATTTGAGGTATTGCAGGGAGTGTCCTCTGACTCCATAATGATGTAATTTAAGAAGAAGGTTTTGATGGTTGACAGTGTCAAAAGCCTTACGCAGGTCCACAAATAACCCAACAGGAAACTCCTTTTTATCAAGAGCTGCGTGAATTACGTTAATCATACTAATAAGTGCATCGTTAGTGCTTTTTTTGGGGTCTGAAGCCATATTGACAAGAGCTAAGTATATTGTGTTTGGCTAGAAAAGAGTAAAGCTGCTTGTAGATTAGCTTTTCGAATAATTTTGACAAGTTAGGCAGGATTGATATAGGTCTATAGTTGTTAACATCAGTGAGATCACCACATTTGTAGACAGGGGTTACTCTTGCTTTTTTTAGAATGTCAGGAAAGGTTTGGAGTTCAAGTGACTTGTTGAAGAGCAATGCAATAGCAGGGGCTAGAGATCTGGAGGCTTTTTTGTAAATTAAAGTTGGTATCTCCTCGAGGGCACTAGACTTGGTTTTAAGGGAAAGGATTATTTCATTGACATCAGTGGAACTAGTAGGCTTTAGGTACAGAGACTGTGGATAGTTACCTGTAAGATAGTCCTTAACATCAGTACAGGAAGATGGAATATCATTTGCAAGGGATGTTTATATATTTTTCCCCCTTTTATATCAAAATTCTATTTTGTAATTGCCATTCTTGCCTTCTTTTCCTTCAACCAGCCTTTTTATGCAGACAAGTATAGACCCAGAACTAAACCTCTTATCCACTATCTATGACAATCATCACTTTAATGATCAAAATTGCAGATATCTTACAGCACATGATGTAAACAATGTATTAACACATAATCACAATGTCTCTGTAATCAACTTGAACGTTAGATCCCTAGGTAAATACTTCGATGATGTTAGTGCCTTGATTGAAACTATTGACAACAAATTCTCTTTTATTATACTTACTGAAACGTGGTTGAAAGAGGATAATACTCAACTCTTTAACATGTCTAACTACTCAGCAATTCACAACTGTCGTCAAATTCAGAGAGGTGGTGGTACTGCTCTTTACTACCACCAAGAACTAACATGCTTAAAAGTAATTAGAACTAGAGACTGCTGTGGGGAGTATATCTTCGCCAGTTTCAGAGTCAAGGGTGCCGAGTCTGTCCTGTCTGTGGGTGCAGTCTATAGAATTCCTAACACTGATGTGTCCTAATTCAACTCAAACCTTAGAAATCTATTACTCGATAACAGACTGAACAAAAACCATCTAATTATCGCAGGGGACTTTAATATTGACCTCTGCGAGCCTGAACACCCTACTGCTGTTAGCTTCCTCAACTGTATGAATTCCTGCTTCCTCATACCCTTAATCACTAGACCTACTAGAATCACTGATAGTACTGCCACGACTCTAGATCACATCTGGACCAACATAACCTCTCCGCTTACTTCATGTATAATCACCGATAGCACTACAGACCATTACCCCACATTTCTCTTAACTAACATTAACAAACCACCTCTAGAGACAAGGGAGTTAAGTTTTAGGCTGCACAATGAAACTGCTATAGACAATTTTATAACTGCTGCTGATAATGTCAACTGGGAGTCCGAGTTAGGTAACATTGTACCCCTGTAAGGTAACATTGTACCCCTGTTAGGTAACATTGTACCCCTGTAAGCCCCTTTTGAGTTTGCTTTGTTCTGTATTGTGTACATCTTTTTCCCTATTTGATAGCTTATTTCTACCTTGTTATTTGCCTTTCTTCCCTTGTTTTTACTGCAATCAGCTTTTTTTATGCAGACAAGTATAGACCCTGAACTTAACCTCTTATCCACTATCTATGACAATTATCACTTTAATGATCTAAATTGCAGATATTTTGCAGCACATGATGTAAACAATGTATTAACACATAATCACAATATCTCTTTATTTTATTTATTTTTTATTTTTTGAGATATATACAAGAGTTGTTACATTCTTGTACAGCCACTAGTACGCGTAGCGTTTCGGGCAAGTCCTTATTCCTATGGTCCCTGGAATACGATCCCCTGCCGCGAAGAATCGTTTTTTCATCCAAGTACACATTTTACTGTTGCGTTAAACAGAGGCTACAGTTAAGGAATTGCGCCCAGTAAATCCTCCCCGGCCAGGATACGAACCCATGACATAGCGCTCGCGGAACGCCAGGCGAGTGTCTTACCACTACACCACGGAGACTGCTAATCAATTACTTTACGGAGACTTTAATCAATTTGAACGTTAGATCCCTAGGTAAACACTTCGATGATGTTAGTGCCTTGATTGAAGCTATTGACAACAAATTCTCTTTTATTATACTTACTGAAACGTGGTTGAAAGAGGATACTACTCAACTCTTTAACATGCTTAACTACTCAGCAATTCACAACTGTCGTCAAATTCAGAGAGGTGGTGGCACTGCTCTTTACTACCACCAAGAACTAACATGCTTAAAAGAAATTAGAACCAGAGACTGCTATGGGGAGTATATCTTCGCCAGCTTCAGAGTCAAGGGTGCCGAGTCTGTCCTGTCTGTGGGTGCAGTTTATAGAATTCCTAACACTGATGTGTCCGAATTCAACTCAAACCTTAGAAATCTAATACTTGATAACAGACTGAACAAAAACCACCTAATTATCGCAGGGGACTTTAATATTGACCTCTGCGAGCCTGAACACCCCACTGCTGTTAGCTTCCTCAACTGTATGAATTCCTGCTTCCTCATACCCTTAATCACTAGACCTACTAGAATCACTGATAGTACTGCCACGACTCTAGATCACATCTGGACCAACATAACCTCTCATATATATAATCAGATTATACCTGATTCAGGTATAATCACCGATAGCACTACAGATCATTACCCCACATTTCTCTTAACTAACATTAGCAAACCACCTCTTGAGTCAAGAGTGATACGTTTTAGACTACACAATGAAACTGCTATAGACAATTTTATAACTGCTGCTGATAATGTCAACTGGGAGTCCGAGTTAAGTAACATAGTGGACATCAACCTTGCAGTACAATCTTTTCTTCAAAAAACTCTTAGCCTTTATAATACCCACTGTCCTATGCTTACAAAACAAGTCACAACCAAAAGGCTTAACAATCCCTGGCTTACAAAGGGAATACTTAAATCTATTAATAAAAAACATGACCTTGAGAAGAAGTATAGGTTAGGAATTGTCTCCAAAGAATTCTCAAAGAATTACTCATTATTGCTGTCTAAGATAATTAGACGAGCCAAAATTAAATACTACGAAGATAAATTTACCCAAATAAAGAGCAACATTAAACAAACTTGGAGAACAATTTCTCAAATATTGGGATCAAAGAAGTCTTTAAATAACAAACCGACTCTCCTGTCTAATAACGATGGTCAGCTTTCAGCCTCTGATTCTGCTACTGAGTTCAATAGGTTCTTCTCTTCCATTGGTTCATCCCTTGCACATGATATTCCATCTTCCAGTACAGACATTAATGACTATCTTTCAGGTAACTATCCACAGTCTCTGTACCTAAAGTCTATTAATTCCACTGACGTCAATGAGATAATCCTTTCCCTTAAAACCAAGTCTGGTGCCCTTGAGGAGATACCAACTTTAATTTACAAAAAAGCCTCCAGATCTTTAGCCCCAGCTATTGCTTTGCTCTTCAACAAGTCACTTGAACTCCAAACCTTCCCAGATATTCTAAAAAAAGCGAGAGTAACGCCTGTCCACAAATGTGGTAATCTCACAGATGTTAACTACTACAGACCTATATCTATCCTGCCAAACTTGTCAAAAATTTTTGAAAAACTAATCTATAAGCAGCTTTACTCATATCTAGCCAAACTCAATATACTTAGCCCTTGCCAATATGGCTTCAGACCCAAAAAAAGCACTAACGATGCACTTATTAGTATGCTTAACTCGATTCATACAGCTCTTGATAAAAATGAGTTCTCTGTTGGGTTGTTTGTGGACCTGCGTAAAGCTTTTGACACTGTCAACCACCAAAACCTTCTTCTTAAATTACATCATTAAGGAGTCAGAGGACACTCCTAACAATACCTCAAATCCTACCTTACTGACAGGCTCCAATATGTTTCTGTGAATAATACAATTTCTCCCACCCTACCCATCAACATTGGTGTTCCCCAGGGCAGCATACTTGGCCCTCTCCTCTTTCTCATCTACATTAATGACCTTCCAAATGCCTCCCAACACCTCAAACCAATTCTATTTGCTGACGACACAACCTTCATTTACTCCAGTCCTGATCCCCTTGCTCTAAATGCCACAGTAAATACTGAGCTAAATAAAGTCCATCTGTGGCTAACTGCCAACAAACTCACCCTTAACATTGACAAAACCTTTTATATTCTGTTTGGCAATAAATCCTCTAATCAAATAAATCTCAAAATAAACAATACCCAAATTTGTAACAAATTAGATGGCAAATTCCTTGGCATTCTCATTGACCACAAGCTTAATTTCCAGGGACACATTCTAAACATATCAAAAAAAGTTTCAAAAACTGTGGGCATTCTTTCTAAGATCAGATATTATGTACCACGCCCTGCCCTGGTGACTCTCTATTACTCCCTTATCTATCCATATCTCAACTATGGTATTTGTGCTTGGGGCTCTACTACCCAAAATCACTTACGTCCTCTAATTACTCAACACAAAGCTGCTATTAGGACAATATCCAATTCTGGCCCCAGACATCACTCGGTACCCCTACTTAAATCTCTGAATATGTTAGACATTAAGTCACTGCACATTCTCTCATGTGTATTATACATATATAAAACGCTAAACTATAATGCCAATCCTGATCTCAAAAGCTTCATAGAAGGTTGTATCAGAACCCATGAGCATCACACCAGAAATAAATACAGTTTTGATATTCCTAGAGTACGACTTAATCAAACTAGAAATGCTCTACAAATCAAGGGGCCCAGAATGTGGAATGACCTTCCCAACCATGTTAAAGACTGTACCTCTCTCAACCAGTTTAAGTTAAAAGCGAAGCTATACCTAATAAATTCCCTGTAACCTACCTTACCCTTCTATTGTCAACCAATGTCTGTTTTTTTCTTTAAAGAGCGCTGTTTGTCGACATAATTGTATTTGTGCTGCTTTTTCATCTATGTTTTCATTTCTTGTTTTCATTCTACTCATTATGCTCAATTAGTATTAAGCTTGTCATTTAAGTTTATCATGCCCGAAACGCTTTGCGTAATAGTGGCTTTAGGCATTGTCTGTACTAGCTATACCTATAAGTTAAACAATCCTTGTAAATATTTATGGTATGTATGTACCTTACCTAAATAAAATTGTATTGTATTGTACATAGGGGATATCAACCTAGCATAAGAACATAAGAACAAAGGTAACTGCAGAAGGCCTATTGGCCCATACGAGGCAGCTCCTATCTATAACCACCCAATCCCACTCATATACTTGTCTAACCCGCGCTTGAAACAATCGAGGGACCCCACCTCCACCACGTTACGCGGTAATTGGTTTCACAAATCAACAATCCTGTTACCGAACCAGTATTTACCCAAGTCTTTCCTAAATCTAAACTTATCCAATTTATACCCATTATTTCGTGTTCTGTCTTGTGTTGATACGTTTAATACCCTATTAATACCTCCTTTGTTATGGCCATTCATCCACTTGTAAACCTCTATCATGTCACCCCTAACTTTTCGCCTTTCCAGTGAATGCAATTTAAGCTTTGTTAATCTTTCTTCATATGAAAGATTTCTAATTTGGGGAATTAACTTAGTCATCCTACGCTGGACACGTTCAAGTGAATTTATATCCATTCTATAGTACGGCGACCAAAACTGAACTGCATAATCTAAATGGGGCCTAACCAGAGCAAGATGAAGAACTGAAGAACCACACCAGGTGTCTTGTTACTAACGCTTCGAATAATAAATCCCAGTGTCCTATTTGCCTTATTACGAACATTCATGCATTGATCCTTTTGTTTTAAATTCTTACTTATCATAACTCCCAGATCCCTTTCGCAATTCGACTTAGCAATCTCAACACCATCTAGCTCGTATCTTGTAACTCTATCATCATTTTTGATGACCAGACCACACACTAGAAATTGAAGGGACGACGACGTTTCGGTCCGTCCTGGACCATTCTCAAGTCGATTGTGATGAGGACAGGTAGGGACAGGCATTAAATAGACAAGAGAGAGCTGAGGAGGAAAGTCAGGTGTAGGGGATAGTAGTAATGAGAACTGCAGCAGGCCTATTGGCCCATACGAGGAAGCTCCTATTATAACCACCGAAGGAGATAGTAATAGGAATAAGAGAATGATAGCAAGGGAGCCTAGAAGACAATGAACAGAAAAAGGGAGAAGAGAGAAAGAAAGAAATGGAAGGGGGAAAGCTTATGTTAAGTCACGTTTGTTAGAACGTGACTTATTGAACGTGAGATAGTTATTACTATCTCCTTCGGTGGTTATAATAGGAGCTGCCTCGTATGGGCCAATAGGCCTGCTGCAGTTCTCATTACTACTATCCCCTACACCTGACTTTCCTCCTCAGCTCTCTCTTGCCTATTTAACAATACAATACAATACAATACAATTTTATTTAGGTAAGGTACATACATACAATAAATATTTACAAGGATTGTTTGACTTATAGGTATAGCTAGTACATACAATGCCTAAAGCCACTATTACGCAAAGCGTTTCGGGCATGATAAACTTAAATGACAAGCTTAATACTAATTGAGCATAATGAGTAGAATGAAAACAAGAAATGAAAACATAGATGAAAAAGCAGCACAAATACAATTATGTCGACAAACAGCGCTCTTTAAAGAAAAAAACAGACATTGGTTGACAATAGAAGGGTAAGGTAGGTTACAGGGAATTTATTAGGTATAGCTTCGCTTTTAACTTAAACTGGTTGAGAGAGGTACAGTCTTTAACATGGTTGGAAAGGTCATTCCACATTCTGGGCCCCTTGATTTGTAGAGCATTTCTGGTTTGATTAAGTCGTACTCTAGGAATATCAAAACTGTATTTATTTCTGGTGTGATGCTCATGGGTTCTGATACAACCTTCTATGAAGCTTTTGAGATCAGGATTGGCATTATAGTTTAGCGTTTTATATATGTATAATACACATGAGAGAATGTGCAGTGACTTAATGTCTAACATATTCAGAGATTTAAGTAGGGGTACCGAGTGATGTCTGGGGCCAGAATTGGATATTGTCCTAATAGCAGCTTTGTGTTGAGTAATTAGAGGACGTAAGTGATTTTGGGGAGTAGAGCCCCAAGCACAAATACCATAGTTGAGATATGGATAGATAAGGGAGTAATAGAGAGTCACCAGGGCAGGGCGTGGTACATAATATCTGATCTTAGAAAGAATGCCCACAGTTTTTGAAACTTTTTTTGATATATTTAGAATGTGTCCCTGGAAATTCAGCTTGTGGTCAATGAGGATGCCAAGGAATTTGCCATCTAATTTGTTACAAATTTGGGTATTGTTTATTTTGAGATTTATTTGATTAGAGGATTTATTGCCAAACAGAATATAGAGGGTTTTGTCAATGTTAAGGGTGAGTTTGTTGGCAGTTAGCCACAGATGGACTTTATTTAGCTCAGTATTTACTGTGGCATTTAGAGCAAGGGGATCAGGACTGGAGTAAATGAAGGTTGTGTCGTCAGCAAATAGAATTGGTTTGAGGTGTTGGGAGGCATTTGGAAGGTCATTAATGTAGATGAGAAAGAGGAGAGGGCCAAGTATGCTGCCCTGGGGAACACCAATGTTGATGGGTAGGGTGGGAGAAATTGTATTATTCACAGAAACATATTGGAGCCTGTCAGTAAGGTAGGATTTGAGGTATTGTAGGGAGTGTCCTCTGACTCCATAATGATGTAATTTAAGAAGAAGGTTTTGGTGGTTGACAGTATCAAAAGCTTTACGCAGGTCCACAAACAACCCAACAGGGAACTCATTTTTATCAAGAGCTGTATGAATCGAGTTAAGCATACTAATAAGTGCATCGTTAGTGCTTTTTTTGGGTCTGAAGCCATATTGGCAAGGGCTAAGTATATTGAGTTTGGCTAGATATGAGTAAAGCTGCTTATAGATTAGTTTTTCAAAAATTTTTGACAAGTTTGGCAGGATAGATATAGGTCTGTAGTTGTTAACATCTGTGAGATTACCACATTTGTGGACAGGCGTTACTCTCGCTTTTTTTAGAATATCTGGGAAGGTTTGGAGTTCAAGTGACTTGTTGAAGAGCAAAGCAATAGCAGGGGCTAAAGATCTGGAGGCTTTTTTGTAAATTAAAGTTGGTATCTCCTCAAGGGCACCAGACTTGGTTTTAAGGGAAAGGATTATCTCATTGACGTCAGTGGAATTAATAGGCTTTAGGTACAGAGACTGTGGATAGTTACCTGAAAGATAGTCATTAATGTCTGTACTGGAAGATGGAATATCATTTGCAAGGGATGAACCAATGGAAGAGAAGAACCTATTGAACTCAGTAGCAGAATCAGAGGCTGAAAGCTGACCATCGTTATTAGACAGGAGAGTCGGTTTGTTATTTAAAGACTTCTTTGATCCCAATATTTGAGAAATTGTGTTCCAAGTTTGTTTAATGTTGCTCTTTATTTGGGTAAATTTATCTTCGTAGTATTTGTTTTGGCTCGTCTAATTATCTTACACAGCAATAATGAGTAATTCTTTGAGAATTCTTTGGAGACAATTTCTAACCTATAATTCTTCTCAAGGTCATGTTTTTTATTAATAGATTTAAGTATTCCCTTTGTAAGCCAGGGATTGTTAAGCCTTTTGGTTGTGACTTGTTTTGTAAGCATAGGACAGTGGGTATTATAAAGGCTAAGAGTTTAATGCCTGTCCCTACCTGTCCTCATCACAATCGACTTGAGAATGGTCCAGGACGGACCGAAACGTCGTCGTCCCTTCAATTTCTAGTGTGTGGTCTGGTCAACATACTTCAGCCACGTTATTGTGACTCATCGCCTGTCTATCATCATTACCTAGCCTCAAAACTTTACATTTATCAGCATTAAACTGCATCTTCCAATCCTTTGGTTTTGACCATTTCAAAACCCTATTTAGATCAACTTGAAGTGATAGTGAGTCTTCTTCCGTGATAATTTCCCTGCCGATTTTTGTATCATCGGCAAATTTGCAAATGTTGCTACTCATACCTGAATCTAAATCATTGATATATATTATAAACAACAGAGGTCCCAAGACAGAGCCCTGAGGCACTCCACTTACAACATTTTCCCACTCTGACTTAACCCCATTTATACTAACTCTCTGTTTCCTTTGGAATAGCCATGCCCTAATCCAACTTAATATAGCACCTCCAATACCATGAGCCTCTATTTTTTTAATCAGTGTTTCATGTGGCACTGTATCAAAAGCTTTGCTAAAGTCAAGGTACACAACATCACAATCCTTACCACTAGCACATCGCCGTTATCAGATAGTGACTTTGTGGACCCATCGCACGCTCGTCAATTGTTTTCTAATGATGGTGCCACCTCCTCAGTGGTGACCCACGACACATCAGAAGGCGGTGCAGATGATGAGGGATTCACGGTGCAAATGAGTAAAAGTCAGCGCCGTAAGCAGTTGAGAAGGGCACGATCAAACCCACCAAATTCGGCTGCTGCCAGACATGTGCAGCTAGATTTTCCTCTGGGAACCACAGTAGAGAGAAAAGTAAAGTAGTTTTGTGAAGCTTCTGGTGCACACTATGATAAGGTCATTAAGTTACCTAGAGATGAAAGTGACTATGTCTTCATTACAAACGACAGTGCTTTTGTAAATGTATTGCTAAACACAGATTATGCAGGCATTAAGATGAAAAATGCAGCACCTAGGCGTCCAAAAGTATGCATTGTCATATTCAATGTTAATAAACTCATTAAGCCTGAATATCTTTGTGATGAAAATATTGTAAACTCTAAACGTCTGAGAAATGGACTCATAGCTGCCACATGGAAAGGTGCCACGCCTATACCGGACAGAATTTACTCTAGAGCAGCTTTAGGTCGGCACTATAACATTGCACTCTACAACCCTCCCCCTCGTAGGTGTTATAAGTGTCAACGATGGGCACGTCACGTGGCCAGGTACTGCACAAGCAAAAACTTTTCTGTGGCGTGTGTGGTGAACCTCATAAATCTGAGGTGTGTTTTAAACTCATAAAGGAACTGCAGTCAGTAAGTGAAAAATGCATAAACTGTGGCAGGAGCGGTGTTCAAGTCTGGCACCTTGACTGTGTCAAGCGACCAGCTGCTTACGGCCAGGTGCCCGGCCCCGCCCACCCGGGAGGACGGTGGCCAGGTACTACTGCCGGCTCTAATTCCTGTGCAGAGTCACCTGGACGTAGTGTTCGTAGCAGCTGGATACCAAATACTTCACCATCTGCCAAGCACCAAGTGCACCACGGGGCCAGACGACAGGTGTCTGTTCAACCTGCGCCTGCCCGTCAGGTGCCAGGAACCTGCTGCCTCCCGGAGGTGTTGACACAACACTCGCCATACCCTTCACACCACCATGAAGAGCAGTTGCCAAATGCTGCCATCAGTCCCACTCGCTGTTCAGAGCCATCTGGAGGTGATGTTCGCTCCAGCTGGCTGCCAAACTCACCACCTTTAAATTACGAAGTGCACAAGGGGACCGGCGCCAGACCGAAGACTCGTGCCATCATCCCAGCTCCCCCACAAGAACCAGGTGCTGCATCTTCTGCCAGTGGTGGGCCTTCCCCTGATGTAGAGTGGCCACTTCCTGGTTCTGGGATAATGTCACCTACTGTGAGACCACCATCCACAGCTGGACCCCACAGTCAACTGGAAGTGGGGGATAAGGAACTGGATCAAAATGAGACAGATCGCAACCTCAGCCTCCCTACCACCTCGCCCTTGGGTCGCTCCACTGTTCAAGCAGTGGTTGCCCTTCGTGACCGGTTGCAGGAACACCAGCAGCAGTCACAGCAGCAGACGGAGCGGCTGCAAGAGCAACTACAACATGAGAAAAAATCCACCAGCGATATTTCGATGATGCTCACGTGTATGAGGGGACTTGTAAGCAATGACCGCCAAACTCCCCCTTCCACCCCTGAACCTTCCAAACATGTGTTCGCTTGCCTATCAGGGGAAACTTCTAGTGATCTTGAAACCTTGTGTAGTGGAGCCCTTCCACGCAAGTTAACTGCCAAAGTTGTGCTAAACTATGTTCAAAACGACTCTATAGCTGGAAATGACCGACAAATTGTACTAGACCATTGGATGCAAATGTGTGACATTGGTAATAAACTAAGAAATGTTCCTGGACTTATACCGTAGTGCAATAGATAATATGTATATAGATAATAAATATTAAGTGAACTAATAATATCAATATATAATGCTGACTTTAAATGCACAATTAACTAAGTTATCCGTCCTAAGCTGGAACATTGCGTCCCTCAAAAAAAGGTTCTGAGATTTACATCACAAAGTAACAACTGAACACATCGATATTGTATGTCTCCAGGAGTGCAGAGTTCCCGCAAGATCCTCACCCCAGAAATTGCCCTCATTTGTTTCTTACAACCTCAGATCCAGTAACTCTTGCATTCTATACATCAAACAATCCCTACCCCATCAACTTCTGCCAGAAAAACAAACTGCCGGTCAACAGTATCATGGAGTGAGGATCTATGTGGGCAACTCTGTTCTCAATGTATTTAATCTATATGCTCCAGCAGGAAAGTTAAATTATGTTGATCTTCCGGCCTGCGCTCAAGCAGAGCCAACCATCATTCTTGGTGACTACAATGCTAGACACAAGGACATTGGTGGCTCTCGCTTCAGTAACGGTAATGGGAATCAACTGCTGTCGCTACTAAATAGTCACCAAGATGTGCAGATTGTGGGTGACCTTGAACCCACGCATATTTGTGGAGACATTCTAGACCTCTGTGTTGGTTTCAACGTCTCTCACGTCTGGTGCACATCATCTATTGTAACAGATTTGTTGTCAGATCATCACCCTAGATTGACTACTCTATGTATAGGAAATACCATCCTGCCCGGTGGGACTTTCAAACGCAAACGGCTCAGTGTTCCTCCTGCTCGACGTGAAGACTTTGTTGCTCATGTGTCAGAGTGGTACAGCACTTATGATCCCTCCACAGTCCAGACATTTAACGACGGTCTAGTACAGAGCATTCAGATGTTTGCTGACCCTTTAGGTCGGCCCCCTGCACCATCCAATAGTCGCAACGATATGAAAGGTAATAAACGCCATGCCTATTACAATGACCCCAAACTGCGTACTTTGAAACGCACTGCCAGACGAGTTGGGCTTGCATATAGGGAAACACGTACGCCAGCAATGCTCAAGCTCTTTCAGAAAGCCCTAGCCAAGGCGAGGGAGCGCATGACAGAGCTCAGGCAAGATAACTGGGAAACTTTTGTTAACAGTCTCAACTCTCACACCCCCCCCCCTCAGCCAGGCATGGAAGGATATTAAAAGAATTAAAGGCGATAAGATCGGCCAAGTAGCACACCCTCACCCTCTACACAGAGCAAACGAGTTAGTCGATGCTTGGGCAACCACCTCTAGCTTCAATAATCTTCCCCCAGACATACAGTTCAGATTAAATGCTGGTTACGGAGATCGAGAAAGGCTCGTTGACTTCATGCTCCACAAGGAAGATGAATGCAACGTGCCATTTACTGAGTTTGAATTACTCGCGGCCCTAAACAAAGGCAAAGCCACATCCCCCGGTGAAGATGGTATCACTTATGACATATTGCGTCTGCTCCCTTTAGTACCAGGGAATCCCCTGCTTGAGCTGTATAATATGAGCTATGTTACTGGGGAACTTCCTAACTCTTGGACCAACAGTATAATCATTCCAATTCCCAAGCCAAATCAAGAGAATGCTTTCCGCCCAATTTCCCTTACTAGCTGCATTTGCAAAACATTCGAGAGAATGGTCCTAAACCGTCTCCTCCATAGAATAAGAACCATGCTATCCCCCCAGATATATGGCTTCATGCATGGAAGGAGTGTGCATCATTGCATCACCACCTTTCTTACCCTGCACACTGAAAAGTCATATACCACCTTCCTAGATCTTAAGTCTGCCTTTGATATTGCAAATAGACATGTTATCTTGAGTGAGCTTGCAAGAATGAATATTGGTGGTCGGCTTCTTTGTTGGATCAGGGGTTACTTATCCAACAGGAAGTCATCTGTATTTTTCCAGGGGCATAGGAGTGTAACAAGAGACTTTGAACTAGGTACCCCGCAGGGTGGTGTCCTCAGTCCTACCTTATTTAATATCTTAATAAACACGCTGTTAAACTCTATACCGAGCAAACCCAACGTCCACATCATTAGCTATGCTGATGATATAATGATACACACCACTGGGTATGCTAACACGCAGAACACTCTTAACTCTGTATTAGACTCATGTCAGGACCTAGGTTTAATTATCTCAGCAGAGAAAACAAAGATACACAATCGGCGCCCACCCAGGCAGGGAGGAGCTGTTCGCAAGATGCAACTGTCTGATGGCTCCCAGCTTGACTATGTAAACAGATTCAAATACCTTGGCCTTGGGGTGCCACTGTATGGTCATGTTGTATTCAGACTCTGTCGTCAGTATAAAGAGAGGCTCCGAGCTCTCAAGGCTGTTGCAGGTTATCACTCAGGCTATGGTGCCAATGTCAGCATTGTCAAAATGATGTACTTTGCATACATCAGATCTTTAGTGGATTATGCTGCACCTCTGCTTGACTTGATGCCTGAAAGAAAGCTTGGAGGGCTTGAAAAATTGCAGAACGAAGCCTTGAGGATAATCCTTGGGTGCCCTCGTACCACAAAGATACTTAATATGAGAAAGGAACTTAATATTCTGAGCGTTGTTGATCGTGTTACTGAAATTAACTGTCAAATTGGTATAAAAATGCTTAGGCTAACTCATCCTAATCCTTGCACAGAAGCCCTCCAGAATTTCTTTATTGAAGATCAGCATTGTTCCAAATGGATAACAAAAACTGGAACTCAACTCAGAATGTATCAGGTTCATGATTTGTACCAAGAGAAACAACAATGGCACTTTCCTGCACCGTGGGAGGTTACACCCTTTCCCGTTTTAATCCCTCCCTTTCCACCCAAGAAGCAAATTAGAGATCAGCCCAAGCTTCGTCTTGAGGCGAAGCTCAACGCCTTAAGCCATATTGATGCTCTGTCCACAGAGCATTCTCTCTCTCAAATTATATACACTGATGGTTCCCTACACCGCACCACGGGTGCAGCTGGAAGTGCAGTTGTCCTGACAATGGGCGATGGCCTATACTTTGAGTGGGGAGTCCGTATAAACAACTGGGCCTCTACCCTTCAGACTGAACTATTTGCCTTGATCCTTGCACTGAAATGTGTACAAGTCTCAAAACTTGATACATTAATTGTAAGTGACTCCTTATCATCCTTAAATGCTCTCAACTCTTTAAGACATAACTGTAACATGCTCGTGTCCGAAGCTAGACACAAATACAACAAAATTATTAAGGATGGTAACAGAGTCCATTTCATGTGGTCTCCATCTCATGTTGGCCTCCGAATGCATGATAGAGCTGATAAGTTAGCCAAAGAATCTGCCTTTAAAGAAGCCGTTGAGTGTAACCTTGGATTGTCAATGAGCAATCTGAGAGCAGCTGTACACCGAGAACTTCAACAAGATCTTGTAGATCTGAGGCAAAGTGAAATTGACACCAGTAATTCCATCTATCATCATACTATCATGCAAGAGGAGCCACACATCTATGGATTATCCAATAAAATCAGCAGACTTCTAGATGTTACTACTGCTCGGCTTAGACTCGGTTACAAGTATCTCTGGTAATTCTCATTATCTGCTGATGTAGACCTGACCAAATGTAAACTGTGTCAACAAAATTATTCGCACACCCTCCGTCACTATGTGATGGAGTGCGAAAAGATACGTGAATTTAGAGACAATTCTATAACCAATGTTCCAGCGATGTGTCAATATTTCATTCAAAATGATCTGCTACCAGAAATTTTAGCCAAATATCCCCAGTTTGCTAACTGTAGGTAGTAACTAAGTGATTGTAACCTATCCACCGCTGCCCACTGGATGGGGGGGGGGGCGGTGTGCAGGACAAACATATAAATTTTGACACTAGCTCTCCACATATGTCAGTTGCTTAATTTAGAACCTGTACTTGAGGTCGATCTCGAACCCATTGTTGATGTGACGACTTATATTGAATTTTGTAACTAGCTCATCAAGATTGTAACTTGCTTAGCTAAATGAATTGTGGGGTTCAGTCCCTGAGCCCATTATGTGCCTCTGTAACCCTTTCCACTACCGCCCACAAGATGGGTATGGGGTGCATAATAAATGAACTAAACTAAAAAAAAAAATTAAGTCACTGCACATTCTCTCATGTGTATTATACATATATAAAACGCTAAACTATAATGCCAATCCTGATCTCAAAAGCTTCATAGAAGGTTGTAACAGAACCCATGAGCACCACACCAGAAATAAATACAGTTTTGATATTCCTAGAGTACGACTTAATCAAACTAGAAATGCTCTACAAATCAAGGGACCCAGAATGTGGAATGACCTTCCCAACCATGTTAAAGACAGTACCTCTCTCAACCAGTTTAAGTTAAAAACGAAGCTATACCTAATAAATTCCTTGTAACCTACCTTACCCCTCTGTTGTCAACCCATGTATGTTTTTTTTTTTTTTTTTTTTCAATTCAACGCTGTTTGAATGTAATTTTCTGTAATAATTTGTAATTGTATTTGTGCTGCTTTTTCAACAATGTTCCCCCCTCTTTTACCTCTATTTTTATTTGTACTCAACACATTTTATTCTTTTTACCCATTAGTTTTAAGCTTTAGTCATTAGTGTTTTTTCCTGCCCGAAACGCTTTGCGTAATAGTGGCTTTAATAGTGGCATTGTATGTACTAGCTCTATCTATAAAGCCAACAAACTTTGTAAAATCTCTTTATGTATGTACCTTACCTAAATAAAATTATTATTATTATTATATTATTATTTCTGCAAATAAACATTACCAGCTTAGCTGTAAAACTTAGAGAGGTATAATCAGTTGCCAGGCTCCACCGACGACGTGTTCCATCGGGCAAATTGTTGCACATGTGGGTGGGGGAAGCCTAACACCTCGGTTGACGTCGACTCGGGACCTGGAAGGCAATTACAATGTAGAATTCTTCTACGTGATGAACAATAGATTTATACAATACTGCAGAATTCTTCCCCAAGAAAATAATTGATATATATCCAGCACTGTAGAATTCTTCTACAGAAAATAATGAATATAATTTCCTAAATAAATTATAAAAACTGCTAGAGAAGAAACATACTAGATTTTGTTATTTTTCATTCGGTGTAATGACAACTAGCCTAAATGTTAACTGTGGCCACATAAAAAGAGAAAGGAAATAATAGTTGCCGAGCCGCGTGTCCGTTGATGGAGAGAACTGTGCAATCCTTCGTCCCCAGCTGCTGCGTGAAGGACGTTCACTATGGAGTTGTTGTTATACTGGATCCCGGACACGGCTGTTGTTTGCCACTTTCCTCCCCCGTGGACACAAGAGCGTTGTCCGCCGGGGGTCACTTGAAGTTGCCCATATATTACTGTTGGACATATTTTTATGTCCAACGAACAAATATTTCTATAAAATTCAATTCTTATCCGATCGACTTGGGGATAGTATGAACATGTTTGCCATAAAATTTACGTTTTCTTTAATAGCCACATAGCCTATTTGGGAGAACGGCATTTTCTTGTATCTTCGTGGTAAGACTATTGTAGATCGCCGATGTGCGGTAACAGATAACACTTCGCCCACTTCCCACACTCTTGCGGATGGGCCGTGATCATCATTCTTCATTTATATGCATATGTCCGTATAGGGAATTTTATTGCAATCTCAAAGATACCAAATTTAACGCTGTAGGATAAGTGTGGAGTTGACAACCGTGAAAAGAATGGAAACATCTCGTCGGTGTTTGGAGCTCACGGCTAGTGATCCAGGTAGTTTCTTTATTGGTAGTGGTTTAAATCACAGTTTGGGGACATTTTATACATATGTTCTTCTAGAATATTCTATTGCGAACACATTGGTACAAAAATGAAATGTGTACATCGAAAATTAAGATCAGGACAGTGAAAAGAGTTAACACTTTTCAGTGTTTCCGCTCGATGGCCCGAAACGCTGAGAGCACTTTGGGCTAACATTTTTCCTTGTTCGCCGGGAGGCTGAAAGTGTATTAATTTCCTTTCCTGCCAGAGTTTCGGGCAAGAAAAACACTAAGACTAAAACTTCATACTAATTGAGATTAAAGTATAAATTGTATTGAGAAAAAATAAGAAAAAAAAATGAAAAAAGGGGGGAAAACATGGCAGAAAAAAAGCAAAAATACAATTTGGTCAACAAACAGCATTGTTTAAAATAGAAGACATGGGTTGACATTTTGGGGGTGAGGTAGGTTACATTGAGTTAATTAGGTAGTACTTAGTTTTTATCTTAAACTGGTTGAGAGAGGTACAGTCTTTAACATAATTGGGAAGGTCATTCCACATTCTGGGTCCCTTGATTTGTAGAGCATTTCTAGTTTGACTAAGGCGGACTCTTGGAATATCAAAAAGGTATTTGTTTCTGGTGTGGTGCCCATGGGTTCTGTTACAACCTTCTAGGAAGCTTTTAAGGTCAGGACTGACATTACAGTTCAACGTTTTATATATATAAAATACACATGAGAGGATGTGCAGTGACTTAATATCTAACATATTCAGAGATTTGAGTAAGGGTACCGAGTGATGTCTGGGGCCAGAGTTGGATATTGTCCTAATAGCAGCTTTGTGTTGAGTAATTAGAGGACGTAAATGATTTTGGGTAGTAGAACCCCAAGCACAAATACCATAGTTGAGATATGGATAGATGAAGGAGTAATAGAGAGTCACCAGGGCAGGGCGAGGTACATAATATCTGATCTTAGAAAGAATGCCAACAGTTTTTGAAACTTTTTTTGATATATTTAGAATATGTCCCTGGAAATTCAGCGTTCTGGTCAATGAGAACGCCAAGGAATTTGCCATCTAATTTGTTACAAATTTGGGTATTGTTAATCCTGAGATTTATTTGATTTGAGAATTTATTGCCAAACAAAATATAGAAAGTTTTGTCAATATTGAGGGTGAGTTTATTGGCAGTTAGCCAGTGATGGACTTTATTTAGCTCAGTATTCACAGTGACATTTAGAGCAAGGGGGTCAGGACTGGAGTTTTTTTTTATTATTATTATTATTTTCTACCACAGACGTGGCCACACATTTACAATGCTAACCAACATATATACATTTTCTTCTGTCCTCCATGGACAGGGTTAGAGATGTGTTAAACATATAGTTCAAGGGTTTATTGAACAATCAACCACAGAAGGTGATTCGGTGCTTTTAAAATGCTAAGCTAACCTACATACGTAAATACATAGATATGCAGATTTACGTATGCCCTACATAAAGTGTTCGATGTGTCTTTTACATAGTGTCATTAATGTGCATTTACAAAGGTGAAATGTAATTCTGATCAGCTTCCATATATACTTCATACACATACATATACATACACACACACACGTATATGTACATATACATATATACATACATATACACACACACACACACATCCATTTGTCTCTTTTACTCTGACAGGGTGAGATAGCTGATAGAGAAACTAGTGTGCAATTAAGCACTTAATCACTGAAGGTGCTTTTACAAGCTCAGGTTATATAGTTACATCAAATACATACATTGTTTAATTGATACATTACATGGTTAATCTTGGGTACAAGTCCAACATATCATCAAGTGTTCCAGTACTCATATAGTAATTACACAGTTGGAGTAAATGAAGGTCGTGTCGTCAGCAAATAGAATTGGTTTGAGGTGTTGGGAGGCATTTGGAAGGTCATTAATGTAGATGAGAAAGAGGAGAGGGCCAAGTATGCTGCCCTGAGGAACATCAATGTTGATGGGCAGGGTGGGAGAAATTGAATTATTCACAGAAACATACTAATGGAGCCTGTCAGTAAGGTAAGACAATGTACTGCAGGGAGTGCACCTCTGATTCCATAATGTAATTTAAGAAGGTTTTGGTGGTTGACAGTGTCAAAAGCCTTACGCAGGTCCGCAAATAACCCAACAGGGAACTCATTTTTATCAAGAGCTGCATGTATCAAGTTAATCATACTAATAAGTGCATCGTTAGTGCTTTTTTTGGGGTCTGAAGCCATACTGACAAGAGCTAAGTATATTGAGTTTGGCTAGATAAGAGTTAAGCTGGTAGTAGATTAGTTTTTCAAATATTTTTGACAAGTTTGGCAGAGTTGATATAGGTCTGAAGTTGTTAACATCTGTGAGATCACCACATTTGTGGACAGGCGTTACTCTCGCTTTTTTTTTTTAGAATATCTGGAAAGGTTTGGAGTTCAAGTGACTTGTTGAAGAGCAATACAATAGCAGGGGCTAAAAATCTGGAGGCTTTTTTGTAAATAAGAGTTGGTATCTCCTCAAGGGCACTAGACTTGGTTTTAAGGGAAAGGATTATGTCAGTAACATCAGTGGAATTAGTAGGCATTAGGTACAGAGACTGTGGATAGTTACCTGTAAGATAGTCCTTAACATCAGTACTGGAAGATGGAATATCATTTGCAAGGGATGACCCAATGGAAGAGAAGAACCTATTGAACTCAAAAGCAGTGTCAGAGGCTGAAAGCTGACCATCATTATTTGAAGCACATAGTGCATTCTGGTGACAAACGTCATGAGTGACGAGAGTGTGGGATGAGTTTCACTCGGCTTGAACATGTGAAGACTCATGTTAGTGCATTCAGGTGGCAAACCTTGTGAGAGTCCAGCGTGTAGGAAGAGATTCAAGAATTTTGGATATACGAGAAGGCACATATTAGATTAAGGACCTGCCTGAAACGCTGCGAGTGCTAGTGGCTTTACAAGATTATAAATACTATGCTATGTATTCTCACAAACCCAATGTACCTTCTTGCATATAAATAAATAAATAAATAAATAAATAAATAAATAAGTTGTCATAGAAGTCTGAAGACTGACAGGAAGGTGCATGTGGAGGAAATACCTTTTGAATATGCCAAGTGTGGCAAAAAATTTAGAGCATGTGGAAATATAATAAAGCACATACATGTTAGTGCTTTCAGGTGACCAACCTCATGAATGTTATTAGTCTCCGTGGTGTAGTGGTAAGACACTCGCCTGGCGTTCTGCGAGCGCTTTGTCATGGTTCGTATCCTGGCCGGGGAGGATTTACTGGGCGCAAATCCTTAAGAGAGAACATAGAAATGATGATGAGGTGGTGGTGGTGGGAGAGGGGTGGTGGTAGTGATGGTGGTGGTGGGAGAGGGGTGGTGGTAGTGGTGGTGGGGGGGGGGGAGAGGTTGTATATAAAGGATTATTGATAAAGTTGGTGTAAGGTTGCTCGTGTTTTTGTCAGAGTTGTATGAATTTCTGGGAAAATAAATGAAAAAATTATATTTCAGAGAGAATAAGATGATTCTTAGGTTAAGTTACATTATGTAGGAGAGAGAAAGTTAGGTTAGGTAAGCAAAGTTAAGTTGTGTAAGTTATGTTAATTAAGGTAGGCTAAGTTCAGTTAAGTTGGCTAAGTTATGTAAGTTGGGTACTGTCAGGATAGGTAAGTTTAACTAAGTTACATTAGAATAGGATAGTACAGGTAAGTCAAGTTACATTAGGATATGTAAGTAAAGTTAAGTTAGTAAGGTTAGGTTAGGATAGGTTACATTATATAAGTGAGTAAGGTTAGGAAAGTTAACCTTATGACTTACTACTTAAGTAGTAAGGTTAGGTAGGTTAGGTTAGGTTAGGTAAGTTAAGTTAGTATTTATAAGGGGAAGTGCTTGAATGGTTATTGGCATGTCAAGACATGTTCCCAGCTTGGACTCGTCGAGGATGGGGGAGTACCCTACACTGTTGGAGGGCGCGGTGTGTCTGGGAAGAAGTACATGAAGGAACATTGAGGTTGGAGAAGAAGTTAATGGAGGAACTTCGAGGCTGGAGAAGAAGTGTGTGCTGAACTCTGTGGTAGAGCAGAACTCCATAGTGAGGAGTGCAGCAGATTGGGAGAACTGCACAAGTGCCTTTCCTGATATTTTGGAGGATCCAGATATACGCAATGATTAAGGAGCTTCTAGGAGCAGAACAGAGGTTCATTGTGGACACATGATTGTATAAGGGCAAGTGCTTGAATGGTTATTGGCATGTAAGACGCAGTGTAAAGCGAGAGATTAATATATTCTTTTGTTGTGGGATACTTATGTAGATGTTTGAGGTATCTCAGCTCCAAGCAGTGAAAGAGTAGTAAGTGGTAAGCCAAGAGTTGTGCAGCCACTTGATATGGACAGTTGGTGAAGCCAGGATATGATAGTGGAGAGCTACCGGCTTGTACCAGTTTAGTGTTGTATGGTCATATTGCTGATCATATGTTTGTATTATGTAATTCCTGAGGTATAACACGGGGTATACCACGTGCAACACGGGGTATACCACGTGCAACACGGGGTATACCACGTGCAACACGGGGTATACCACGTGCAACACGAGGTATACCTCGTGCAACACGGGGTATACCACGTGCAACACGGGGTATACCACGTGCAACACGGGGTATACCTCGTGCAACACGGGGTATACCACGTGCAACACGGGGTATACCACGTGCAACACGGGGTATACCACGTGCAACACGGGGTATACCACGTGCAACACGGGGTATACCACGTGCAACACGGGGTATACCACGTGCAACACGGGGTATACCACGTGCAACACGGGGTATACCACGTGCAACACGACGTATACCACGTGCAACACGGGGTATACCCCATGCAACACGGGGTATACCACGTGCAACACGAGGTATACCCCATGCAACACGAGGTATACCCCATGCAACACGGGGTATACCACGTGCAACACGAGGTATACCACGTGCAACACGGGGTATACCACGTGCAACACGGGGTATACCACGTGCAACACGAGGTATATCCCATGCAACACGGGGTATACCACGTGCAACACGAGGTATACCTCGTGCAACACGGGGTATACCACGTGCAACACGAGATATACCCCGTGCAACACGAGGTATACCCCATGCAACACGGGGTATACCACGTGCAACACGAGGTATACCTCGTGCAACACGGGTATACCACGTGCAACACGAGGTATACCCCGTGCAACACGAGGTATACCCCATGCAACACGGGGTATACCCCCATGCAACATGGGGTATACCCCATGCAACACGGGGTATACCCCATGCAACACGGGGTATACCAGGAGGCCATAAAGCCTGACCTAGGAGCTCCACCTCACATGAGAGAGCCGTGTCCAGTGACCATAAAGCCTGACCTAGGAGCCCCGCCTCACATGAGAGAGCCGTGTCCAGTGACCATAAAGCCTGACCTAGGAACTCCACCTCACATGACAGAGCCGTGTCCAGTGACCATAAAGCCTGACCTAGGAGCTCCACCTCACATGACAGAGCCGTGTCCAGTGACCATAAAGCCTGACCTAGGAGCCCCACCTCACATGACAGAGCCGTGTCCAGTGACCATAAAGCCTGACCTAGGAGCGCCACCTCACATGAGAGAGCCGTGTCCAGTGACCATAAAGCCTGACCTAGGAGCTCCACCTCACATGACAGAGCCGTGTCCAGTGACCATAAAGCCTGACCTAGGAGCTCCACCTCACATGAGAGAGCCGTGTCCAGTGACCATAAAGCCTGACCTAGGAGCTCCACCTCACATGAGAGAGCCGTGTCCAGTGACCATAAAGCCTGACCTAGGAGCTCCACCTCACATGAGAGCCGTGTCCAGTGACCATAAAGCCTGACCTAGGAGCCCCACCTCACATGACAGAGCCGTGTCCAGTGACCATAAAGCCTGACCTAGGAGCTCCACCTCACATGAGAGAGCCGTGTCCAGTGACCATAAAGCCTGACCTAGGAGCTCCACCTCACATGAGAGAGCCGTGTCCAGTGACCATAAAGCCTGACCTAGGAGCTCCACCTCACATGAGAGCCGTGTCCAGTGACCATAAAGCCTGACCTAGGAGCTCCACCTCACATGAGAGCCGTGTCCAGTGACCATAAAGCCTGACCTAGGAGCTCCACCTCACATGACAGAGCCGTGTCCAGTGACCATAAAGCCTGACCTAGGAGCTCCACCTCACATGAGAGAGCCGTGTCCAGTGACCATAAAGCCTGACCTAGGAGCTCCACCTCACATGACAGAGCCGTGTCCAGTGACCATAAAGAAGGAAACTCTATATTATATTAATTAATCTTATAACCTTATATTAATTACCCATTGTACATTAACCATTACAATGGGTAATCTACAATGGTTAATGACCATTACAATGGTTAATGACCATTACAATGGTTAATGACCATTACAATGGTTAATCACCATTACAATGGTTAATGACCATTACAAAGGTTAATCACCATTACAATTGTTAATGACCATTACAATGGTTAATCACCATTACAATGGTTAATGACCATTACAATGGTTAATCACCATTACAATGGTTAATCACCATTACAATGGTTAATCACCATTACAATGGTTAATCACCATTACAATGGTTAATGACCATTACAATGGTTAATCACCATTACAATTGTTAATCACCATTACAATGGTTAATCACCATTACAATGGTTAATCACCATTACAATGGTTAATCACCATTACAATGGTTAATCACCATTACAATGGTTAATGACCATTACAATGGTTAATCACCATTACAATGGTTAATCACCATTACAATTGTTAATCACCATTACAATGGTTAATCACCATCACAATGGTTAATCACCATCACAATGGTTAATCACCATTACAATGGTTAATCACCATTACAATGGTTAATCACCATTACAATGGTTAATCACCGTTACAATGGTTAATCACCATTGCCAGTTTGCACCATCGCCACACAATGAGGTGTGAGTTTTGTGGTTCAAAACTAATTTGAACCAATTGATTAATTTTGATTAAGATATTATTAAGTAAACTCCCTCAGGTTGTGAGGGAAGTTCCTAACTTATCTTCTTGAAGTTATCTTGACATGATTTCTGGACTTGGCGTCACTGCGGCCCGGTTCTCGACCTGGCCTGCTTTTTGTTACACACCCCCAGGAAGCAGCTTTCTAACTCCCAGGTACCTATTTACTGCTAGATGAACAGGGGCATCAGGGTGAAAGAAACTCTGCCCATTTGTTTCTGACTCCACTAGGGATCGAACACGGAACATTAGGACTACAAATCCCGAGCGCTGTCCACTCAGCCGTCAGGCCACTAGCAAGACAACTTTTAAGTCATACAGTCCACTCAAGTATCAGTCTGCTTAAATTAGAGAACAAATCCTTAATAAGCTAAAAATCAATATAAACAAAAATGGAAATGTTCGTTTGTGCTTAACTGCTAATCTCCGAAATTTCTTCACTGATTGCTTTGAAATTTTCACCCAACGTTCCACTTGCATCCGAGCAGGTTTTTATATACATACTATATACATGTCACGTCTGTGACAGTAAAAAAAACATGCTTTTTCTGAGAAACTGTGTTTTTCATGTGAGGCAAATCTTCGAAACCTCTTTACCGATGGCTTTGAAATTTTGACACAACGTTGTATTCGAATAGGCGCGTGTTTTTATATATCTACTATATTAATGCCTCACCTGTAACAGGTAAAAACATGCGTGTTTGAAAAACAGCGCTCTCTGTTGCACATAAGACCAACACACGCTATACTAAATATGTTACGATTCCATTTCAATGTTTCCGATTTCATTGACAAATTGAATTTTCATAAATTTCGATTTATTTTAATTTTGACTGAATTATTTTGGGTGACATTGCCTTGGAATTGAGCTGTGTTGTTTACCATACCGTTCATTTCGTGAATATACTTTATCTTTTTTATTTTTTCATTATTTTTCATTTCGTTTTATGAACTGTTTTTTCTTATATTTCAGTGATGGGAACATCTGGGGCCAGATTCACAAAGCAGTTACGCAAGTACTTACGAACGTGTACATCATTCCTCAATCTTTGATGGCTTTGGTTACATGTATTAAACAGTTTACAAGCATGAAAACTTGCCAATCAACTGTTGTTATTGTTATAAACAGCCTCCTGGTGCTTCGTAGCTCCTTAAATGTTTAATAATTGTAAACAAAGCTGCTAAAGATTGAGAAAAGATGTACAGGTTCCTAAGTATTTGTGTAACTTCTTCGTGAATCTTGGCCCAGATCATTTGATGTTCCCAATTTTCTGATGGGAACATCAGATCATTTGATCATCAGACGACGGAGTGGGGGATGGTGGGAAGGACGAGGGGACGGGGGAGGGGAATGGTGAGGAGGACGAGGGGACGGGAGTGGGGAATGGTGAGGAGGACGAGGGGACGGGAGTGGGGAATGGTGAGGAGGACGAGGGGACGGGAGTGGGGGATGGTGGGGAGGACGAGGGGACAGGGGAGTGGGGAATGGTGGGGAAGACGAGGGGATGGGAGTGGGGGATGGTGGGGAGGACGAGGGGACAGGGGAGTGGGGGATGGTGAGGAGGACGAGGGGACGGGAGTGGGGAATGGTGGGAAGGACGAGGGGACGGGAGTGGGGAATGGTGGGAAGGACGAGGGGACGGGAGTGGGGAATGGTGGGAAGGACGAGGGGACGGGAGTGGGGAATGGTGGGAACGACGAGGGGACGGGAGTGGGGAATGGTGGGGAGGACGAGGGGACAGGGGAGTGGGGAATGGTGGGGAAGACGAGGGGATGGGAGTGGGGGATGGTGGGGAGGACGAGGGGACAGGGGAGTGGGGGATGGTGGGGAGGACGAGGGGACGGGAGTGGGGGATGGTGGGGAGGACGAGGGGACGGGAGTGGGGGATGGTGGGAAGGACGAGGGGACGGGAGTGGGGAATGGTGGGAAGGACGAGGGGACGGGAGTGGGGGATGGTGGGGAGGACGAGGGGACGGGAGTGGGGGATGGTGGGAAGGACGAGGGGACGGGAGTGGGGGATGGTGGGAAGGACGAGGGGACGGGAGTGGCGAATGGTGGGGAGGACGAGGGGACAGGGGAGTGGGGAGGACGAGGGGACGGGAGTGGGGAATGGTGGGGAAGACGAGGGGACGGGAGTGGGGGATGGTGGGGAGGACGAGGGGACAGGGGAGTGGGGGATGGTGGGGAGGACGAGGGGACGGGAGTGGGGGATGGTGGGAAGGACGAGGGGACGGGAGTGGGGGATGGTGGGAAGGACGAGGGGACGGGAGTGGCGAATGGTGGGGAGGACGAGGGGACAGGGGAGTGGGGAGGACGAGGGGACGGGAGTGGGGAATGGTGGGGAAGACGAGGGGACGGGAGTGGGGGATGGTGGGGAGGACGAGGGGACAGGGGAGTGGGGGATGGTGGGGAGGACGAGGGGACGGGAGTGGGGGATGGTGGGAAGGACGAGTGGATGGTAGAGTGGAGGATGAAGGGGAGGAAAAAGGGACGAGGGAGTGAGGAATAGTTGGGAGGACGAGGGGACGGGGGAGGGGAGAATGGTAGGGAGGACTGGGAGAGAGGGGAAGGTTGCTGTGACTCAGCAACGCGTGGCCGGGTACAGCTAGTAATTTAATAAAATAATTAAACAAATAAATAAATTCCTGCTGGGAGACTTATCCCACACAGTTGTCTGTCTAACTTCCAGGTACCTATTTACTGCTAGGTGAACAGGTGCATCAGGGTGAAAGAAACTCTGCCCATTTCTGGGGGTTCCCCTCCGACTTAGAGGATAACATTAATATCTTTGAGATTATATTTGATGTCTGAGAATACCTTTGATGGGTCTGAGAATAGTTTTTGATGTCTTAGAGAATAACTTTGATGAACGAAGATGTCTTAGAAAGTTTCTTTGATGAACTAAGGTGACTTAGAAAATAATTTTGAAGAGATGAATTAGAGAACAGCTTTGATGAACGAAGGTGTGTTAGAGAATAACTGTGATTAACGAAGATGTTTAGAGAATGCCTTTGAGGCACTTGAGTCTTTGAGCTTGTTATTGGTGTCTCGAAGATTGTCTTTGACTATTTTTCTTACTCCATGAAGTATACAGTTAGTTACAAAAGTGTTTAAAGAAGTTACATTTGACTATTTTTAGTTAAGGGGAAGAGTTATTTTAGTTCAGAAAGGATGTAATGACGATGTATTTGTCTATTTTTAATTAAATGATGAATAAGTTTAGTTAAGAAATGATGAACGTGGCAATTTTTAGTTGAATGACGATAGATAAAGAAATTATGATCAGTGTTGGAAAGTTTCCTCTGACTTTTTTTAAGCCAAGAGAAAGGTTATTTTAGTTAAGAACAGTATTGAACGAAGCTAATCCTGACTATTTTTAGTTGATTGACAAATAGTTTAGTTAAGAAATGACGAATGTGATTATTTTTTTAGTTGATTGACGAAAACTTTTAGTTAATGAGAACAATTTTATCTTGGTAAATTTGTTACTGTATAAAGTGAAGATTTGTTTACAAACAGTGCTGGTAACAAATAATAAATTGTTAAGCAAAAATACATGGACATAGTTTTTGAAAATAAAGGTGATGAGTTACTACAAAGTTACTTTGTATTAACTTGTTAAGAATTAGTAATGTTGCTGTTGATAATATTTGACAAAGAACTAGTTACTGAATGGAAGAAATAATTGTACATTTGATTTTAAAGATTATGTAAGAGAATGCGGAGGACACAGTGAACATACGGGGAACATGAGAAAGTACACAGAGAACATGAATGAGAATGACATGAACCCAGTGAAGAACTTGCTGAGAACATTGAGAATATGACAAAGAACATAGAAAACATGAAAGAGAATGCAAAAATATGATTTGAACTGGCAGAGAACATGCTGTAAACATTGGTAGATAATGGAGAATACAGAGAACATGCTGTGAACATTGGTAGATAATGGAGAATACAGAGAACATGCTGTGAACATTGGTAGATAATGGAGAATACAGAGAACATGCTGTGAACATTGGTAGATAATGGAGAATATGGAGAAACAGGTAAAATATATGGAATGGACATTTGGGAGGATATTTTAGGAACATGGAGAGAACATACAAATACAGGTTTGGATAACCAGAAGGTTATCCAAACCTGTATTTGTATGACCAGTATGGTAATATCACAACACACTATGGACCAGTATGGTAATATCACAACACACCATGGACCAGTATGGTAATATCACAACACACTATGGACCAGTATGGTAATATAACAACACACCATGGACCAGTATGGTAATATCACAACACACTATGGACCAGTATGGTAATATCACAACACACCATGGACCAGTATGGTAATATAACACACTATGGACCAGCATGGTAATATCACAACACACCATGGACCAGCATGGTAATATCACAACACACCATGGTCCAGTATGGTAATATCACAACACACTATGGACCAGTATGGTAATATCACAACACACTATGGACCAGTATGGTAATATCACAACACACCATGGTCCAGTATGGTAATATCACAACACACCATGGACCAGTATGGTAATATCACAACACACTATGGACCAGTATGGTAATATCACAACACACCATGGACCAGTATGGTAATATCACAACACACCATGGACCAGTATGGTAATATCACAACACACCATGGTCCAGTATGGTAATATAACAACACACTATGGACCAGTATGGTAATATCACAACACACCATGGACCAGTATGGTAATATAACAACACACTATGGACCAGTATGGTAATATAACACACTATGGACCAGTATGGTAATATCACAACACACCATGGTCCAGTATGGTAATATCACAACACACTATGGACTAGTATGGTAATATCACAACACACTATGGACCAGTATGGTAATATCACAACACACCATGGACCAGTATGGCAACAGTCAGAGGAAACTGTTAACAAACAGTTACAAAACATAATTGCCATAACTATTACAATTAACATAATTATTAGTAGTGACAGTGTCAGACCACGAAGGAAGAATTGAAACATGAATTTCCTTAAGAACTTTCGTATTTAATAATACATCTTCAGAAGGGTGAGTTACATGTACATAGACTTGGACATATATAGGCAGGAGAGAGGTGAAGTGAAGTGAGGTACAATGATAAACGTATGACTGGGAATGGGTGGATGTAAATAGGGGGCTGTATCCTATGGGCCAATAGGCCCATACATTGATATTAATAAAATAGTGAATATTAACATGGTATTAGTGAGATAAATGTGTATCAATGATCCTACTAAAAATGCCTTTTAACTGATCAATCAAAAATGGATCTAAATTATACAAACCACTGCTAATGTTCAAGTTACATAATTTTGTAATCTGTACTAAAGCAGATTCAGTTATGTTCCTACTGAAAGTGCTTTTACAATTCGTTAATGAAGAAGCCATCTCCCAATCAATTTGGTGGGAATTTTCTGACAAATGAACAAACAACGCATTAGACAATTAGCCATGTCTTACAGAGTATTTATGTTGCGACATTCTACATTTCAAATCTTAAGATGTTTGCCCAACATAGAACCTATTATAATCTTTACAAGGTATTTTATATATGATACAATTATCACTACGAGGACTGTTTCTAGCTAATAGTTTTCTAACAGTATTTTCGTAATTAAACAATACATGTATATCAAAAAGTTTCAAGGCCTTGACAATATTTTCAAACCCAGAAAAATATGGTAAACACAACACATTCTTTGGGGGAATTTTCTCACTGCATATATTATTATAATATGTACGACGTGCTTTGCTACGGCAAACTTCCAAAAAACTCAGTGGATAACAAAGCTTGAGACCAATAGAATCAATATTCTTAAACTCTTCATCAAAGAATTCTGGACTAACAACCCGAAGAGCTCTTGAGATACATAGAGGAAAAAATAGATTTTTTCACATTGTATCTGTCCTGAGAAATAATGAATAAGATAAATTATTCGTAGACTTCCTGTAAAAACTAAACTTTAGTGAACAATCTTCCCTATGAATAAGTATATCTAAGAATGGCAAACATTTACCAATTTCAGTCTCCATAGTCAATTTTCTAGAGGTGACTTGATCATTAAGTTTAGCTACAAATTCGTCTGTGTTTACATCTGTAGGCCATATACACAAAATATCATCAACATATCTAAACCATGGAATGATTCCAGGGGTAATTATTGAAACAAATTTTTCATCATGAGTAAATTTTCGTGATTTAAACACATAATTATTAGTAGTGTTTAGCAGTAATATTATTTACAGACTAACAAGCACCGACCAATTTACAACTGTAGAGTAACACTATGGATAATGAAATAATATATATTATATTACATTGTTATATTCTGGTGTAAAATATATACATGGCAGCTTATCCACAGCTAAGTTTTGTTACTTAGATTAGTGTTTGACCCCATGTGTGGGACCTGAGTGATAGTGAGGAGATGGTGATGTACAAGTGATGGTGATATAGCAGTGATGGTGAGGTGAAGGTGATATACCAGTGATGGTGATATAGCAGTGATAGTGAGGTGAAGGTGATATACCAGTGATGGTGATATAGCAGTGATGGTGATATAGCAAGTGATAGTGAGGTGATGGTGATATAGCAAGTGATAGTGAGGTGATGGTGATATAGCAGTGATGGTGAGGTGAAGGTGATATACCAGTGATGGTGATATAGCAGTGATAGTGAGGTGAAGGTGATATAGCAGTGATGGTGATATACCAGTGATAGTGAGGTGAAGGTGATATACCAGTGATGGTGATATAGCAGTGATAGTGAGGTGAAGGTGATATACCAGTGATGGTGATATACCAGTGATAGTGAGGTGAAGGTGATATACCAGTGATGGCGATATAGCAGATAATGGTGATATAGCAGTGATGGTGATATAGCAGTGATAGTGAGGTGATGGTGATATAGCAGTGATAGTGAGGTGAAGGTGATATACCAGTGATGGTGATATAGCAGATAATGGTGATATAGCAGTGATGGTGATATAGCAGTGATAGTGAGGTGATGGTGATATAGCAGTGATAGTGAGGTGAAGGTGATATACCAGTGATGGTGATATAACAGTGATGGTGATGTAGCAGTGATAGTGAGGTGAAGATGATATACCAGTGATGGTGATATAGCAGTGATGGTGAGGTGATGGTGATATACCAGTGATGGTGATATAGCAGATGATGGTGATATAGCAGTGATAGTGAGGTGAAGGTGATATACCAGTGATGGTGATAGTGAGGTGAAGGTGATATACCAGTGATTGTGATATAGCAGATGATGGTGATATAGCAGTGATAGTGAGGTGAAGGTGATATACCAGTGATGGTGATATAGCAGTGATGGTGATATAGCAAGTGATAGTGAGGTGATGGTGATATAGCAAGTGATAGTGAGGTGATGGTGATATAGCAAGTGATAGTGAGGTGATGGTGATATAGCAAGTGATAGTGAGGTGATGGTGATATAGCAAGTGATAGTGTGGTGATGGTGATATAGCAAGTGATAGTGAGGTGATGGTGATATACCAGTGATGGTGATATAGCAAGTGATAGTGAGGTGATGGTGATATAGCAAGTGATAGTGATATAGCAAGTGATGGTGATGTATTAGTGATAGTGAGGTGATGGTGATATAGCAGTGATAGTGAGATGATGGTGATATAACAGTGATAGTGAGGTGATGGTGATATAGCAGTGATAATGAGGTGATGGTGATATATTAGTGATAGTGAGGTGATGGTGATCTAGCAGTGATAGTGAGGTGATGGTGATATATTAGTGATAGTGAGGTGATGGTGATATAGCAGTGATAGTGAGGTGATGGTGATCTAGCAGTGATAGTGAGGTGATGGTGATATATTAGTGATAGTGATATATTAGTGATAGTGAGGTGATGGTGATATATTAGTGATAGTGAGGTGATGGTGATATAGCAGTGATAGTGAGGTGATGGTGATATATTAGTGATAGTGAGGTGATGGTGATATAGCAAGTGATAGTGTGGTGATATAGCAAGTGATAGTGAGGTGATGGTGATATAGCAGTGATAGTGAGGTGATGGTGATATAGCAGTGATAGTGAGGTGATGGTGATATAGCAAGTGATAGTGAGGTGATGGTGATATAGCAAGTTATAGTGAGGTGGTGATATAGCAGTGATAGTGAGGTGATGGTGATATAGCAGTGATAGTGAAGTGATGGTGATATAGCAAGTGATAGTGAGGTGGTGATATAGCAGTGATAGTGAGGTGATGGTGATATAGAAGTGATAGTGATATAACAGTAATAGTGAGGTGATGTGATATATCAGTGATAGTGATATAGCAGTGATAGTGTGATGTGGTGATATAGCAGTGATAGTGAGGTGATGGTGATATAGCAAGTGATAGTGTGGTGATATAGCAAGTGATAGTGAGGTGATGGTGATATAGCAGTGATAGTGAGGTGATGGTGATATAGCAGTGATAGTGAGGTGATAGTGATATTGCAGTGATAGTGAGGTGATGTGATATATCAGTGATAGTGATATATTAGTGAGAGTGCAGTGGTGATATAGCAGTGATAGTGAGGTGATGGTGATATAGCAGTGATAGTGAGGTGAAGGAAATATAGCAGTGATGGTGCAGTAGTGGTGATGTAGCAATGATAGTGATATATTAGTGAAAGTAAGGAGGAAATATATCAGTGTGAGGTGATAAAGCAGTGAAAGTGAGATGATGTTGGTGAAGCAGTGAAAGTGATAGTGAGCTGTTGGTGATATAACAGTGACAACAGCTGTCATATAGTGACACCAACAATCAGTTACTCAACATGGTCAGTACATTATCCCAGGTGTGGGACCTGAGGTGATGGTGATATAGATGTTATAGTGAGGTGATAGTGATATAGATGTTATAGTGAGGTGATAGTGATATAGCAATGATAGGTGACAGTACTGTGAAAGAGCAATTGATGGTGATACAGCAGTGATAGTCACGTATGATAGTTAAACCCCAAAGATAGTGAAGTTATGGTAATATAGTGATAAAGGTTGTGCTTGAATTACATTGGCATCAAAACCCACAGTCCATAGTGATGCAGGAGTGATGGTGATGGGTTATGGTACAGTGAACTGGAGTGGCAGCACAACACCACAGTAGTGATGGTGGTGGTACAGTGAACTAGAGTGGCAGCACAACACCACAGTAGTGATGGTACAGTGAACTAGAGTGGCAGCACAACACCACAGTAGTGATGGTGATGGTACAGTGAACTAGAGTGGCAGCACAACACCACAGTAGTGATGGTACAGTGAACTAGAGTGGCAGCACAACACCACAGTAGTTATGGTACAGTGAACTAGAGTGGCAGCACAACACCACAGTAGTGATGGTGATGGTACAGTGAACTAGCGTGGCAGCACAACACCACAGTAGTGATGGTGATGGTACAGTGAACTAGAGTGGCAGCACAACACCACAGTAGTGATGGTGATGGTACAGTGAACTAGCGTGGCAGCACACCACAGTAGTGATGGTACAGTGAACTAGAGTTGCTGCACAACACCACAGTAGTGGTGGTACAGTGAACTAGAGTGGCAGCACAACACCACAGTAGTGATGGTACAGTGAAGTAGAGTGGCAGCACAACACCACAGTAGTGATGGTGGTACAGTGAACTAGAGTGGCAGCACAACACCACAGTAGTGATAGTACAGTGAAGTAGAGTGGCAGCACAACACCACAGTAATGATGGTGGTGGTACAGTGAACTAGAGTGGCAGCACAACACCACAGTAGTGGTGGTGGTGGTACAGTGAACTAGAGTGGCAGCACAACACCACAGTAGTAATGGTGATGGTACAGTGAACTAGAGTGGCAGCACAACACCACAGTAGTGATGGTGATGGTACAGTGAACTAGAGTGGCAGCACAACACCACAGTAGTGATGGTGATGGTACAGTGAACTAGAGTGGCAGCACAACACCACAGTAGTGATGGTGATGGTACAGTGAACTAGCGTGGCAGCACAACACCACAGTAGTGATGGTACAGTGAACTAGAGTGGCAGCACAACACCACAGTAGTGATGGTACAGTGAACTAGAGTGGCAGCACAACACCACAGTAGTGATGGTACAGTGAACTAGAGTGGCAGCACAACACCACAGTAGTGATGGTACAGTGAACTAGAGTGGCAGCACAACACCACAGTAGTGATGGTACAGTGAAGTCGAGTGGCAGCACAACACCACAGTAGTGATGGTGGTGGTACAGTGAACTAGAGTGGCAGCACAACACCACAGTAGTGATGGTACAGTGAAGTAGAGTGGTAGCACAACACCACAGTAGTGATGGTGGTGGTACAGTGAACTAGAGTGGCAGCACAACACCACAGTAGTGGTGGTGGTGGTACAGTGAACTAGAGTGGCAGCACAACACCACAGTAGTGATGGTGATGGTACAGTGAACTAGAGTGGCAGCACAACACCACAGTAGTGATGGTACAGTGAACTAGAGTGGCAGCACAACACCACAGTAGTGATGGTACAGTGAACTAGAGTGGCAGCACAACACCACAGTAGTGATGGTACAGTGAACTAGAGTGGCAGCACAACACCACAGTAGTGATGGTACAGTGAAGTAGAGTGGCAGCACAACACCACAGTAGTGATGGTGGTGGTACAGTGAACTAGAGTGGCAGCACAACACCACAGTAGTGGTGGTGGTGGTACAGTGAACTAGAGTGGCAGCACAACACCACAGTAGTGGTGGTACAGTGAACTAGAGTGGCAGCACAACACCACAGTAGTGATGGTGATGGTACAGTGAACTAGAGTGGCAGCACAACACGACAGTAGTGATGGTACAGTGAACTAGAGTGGCAGCACAACACCACAGTAGTGATGGTACAGTGAACTAGAGTGGCAGCACAACACCACAGTCCACCACAGTCACCTCCGTAATGTCACTGTGGTTGACTGCTGCCCTCACCACATCCAGGCCGCTCACCACATCACCGAAGACACATGACCACTGGTGACCATCCTGGCGGTCCCTGGTGGTGATGTTGAACTGGGCACTCGTGGGACCCCCCAGCGACCACCAGGACCCCACAGTTCCTGCCCGGCGTGACTGCCGGTACTGCCCCTGGAGGTCAGGCAACAGTGGGGCTCCTGCCTCACCATCATTACTCTCGTAGTCTCCGCCCACCACACACTCCCCCGGCTGACCCTTGTCCGCCACCCACAACAGTTTAGTGTTGCGGAAGGTGTGGCCCCGCTGGCCCGTACACAAGAACACAAACTGTCTGGCCAGCGGAGTGTCAGGGGTCAGCTGGATGGTGACCCGCCCTCTTGTTGACCCCGCCCACCCGAGGTCAAGGAACGCCAGGGTGCAGGAGGGGTCCAGCACGCCCACAACATCACTCTCCTGCACAAGATGATATAAATCATGCTGGTAACTGTATAACAAAATGTTATCATATTAGTTATCACAACTCAGTAAGTCAGTAATGTCAGTAAGACTAGTGGGTGTAATTAAGTAACCTGGAGGGTGTGGGCGTTGGCGGGCGTGGGCTGACGAAGGAGTGGGTGGAGGTACAGCTGTCCGTCTTGTAGAGTTATCCTGGCGGAGCGGCGGCCATCTTGGTCTTCATGGACGGCCACCACCCGGCCAGCCTCCACCAGGCTCTTGACGGCCACCACCCGGCCAGCCTCCACCAGGCTCTTGACGGCCACCACCCGGCCAGCCTCCACCAGGCTCTTGACGGGCTCCCTCATCCCGCGGAGGTCCTCAACCTGTGGACAGTGTCAGCCCCATTATCACCTGAGGTCAGTGTCAGCCCTATTATCACCTGTGGTCAGTGTCAGGCCCATTATCACCTGTAGACAGTGTCAGCCCCATTATCCCCTGTGGACAGTGTCAGCCCCATTAACACTTGTGGAGTGTCAGGCCCATTATCACCTGTGGATAGTGTCAGCCCCATTATCACCTGTGGACAGTGTCAGGCCCATTATCACCTGTGGACAGTGTCAGCCCCATTATCACCTGTGGACAGTGTCAGCCCCATTATCACCTGCGGACATTGTCAGGCCCATTATCACCTGCGGACATTGTCAGGCCCATTATCACCTGTAGACAGTGGCAGCACCATTATCACCTGTGGACAGTGTCAGGCCCATTATCACCTGTGGAGTGTCAGGCCCATTATCACCTGTGGACAGTGTCAGCCCCATTATCACCTGTGGAGTGTCAGGCCCATTATCACCTGCAGTGTCAGCCCCATTATCACCTGTGGTCAGTGTCAGCCCCATTATCACCTGTGGTCAGTGTCAGGTTCATTATCACCTGTGGACAGTGTCAGGCCCATTATCACCTGTGGTCAGTGATAGCCCCATTATCACCTGTGGAGTGTCAGGCCCATTATCACCTGCAGACAGTGTCTGCCCAATTATCACCTGTGGTCAGTGTCAGGTCCATTATCACCTGTGGTCAGTGTCAGACCCATTATCACCTGTGGACAGTGTGAGCCCCATTATCACATGTGGAAAGTGTCAGCCCCATTATCACCTACAGACAGTGTCAGCCCCATTATCACCTGTGGACAGTGTCAGTCCCATTATCACCTGCGGACAGTGTCAGCCCCATTATCACCTGCGGACAGTGTCAGCCTCATTATCACCTGTGTTCAGTGTCAGCCGCATTATCACCTATGGACAGTGTCAGGCCCATTACCACCTGTAGACAGTGTCAGCACCATTAACACCTGTGGACAGTGTCAGCCCCATTATCACCTGTGGACAGGGTCAGGCCCATTACACCTGTGGACAGTGTCAGCACCATTATCACCTGTGGGCATTGTCAGCTCCATTATCACCTGTGGTCAGTGTCAGCTCTATTATCATCTGTGGTCAGTGTCAGGCCCATTATCACCTGTGGTCAGTGTCAACTCCATTATCACCTGTTGTCAGTGTTAGCCCCATTATCACCTGTGGTCAGTGACAGCCCCATTACCACCTGTGGACAGTGTGAGCCCCATTACACCTGTGGACAGTGTCAGCACCATTATCACCGATGGTCAATGTCAGCCCCAATATTACATGTAGACAGTGTCAGCTCCATTTTCACATGTGGACTGTGAGAGCACCATTATCACCTGTGGACAGTGTCAGCCCCATTATCACCTGTGGTCAGTGTCAGCCCCATTATCACCTGTGGTCAGTGTCAGCCCCTTTATCACCTGTGGACAGTGTCAGCACCATTATCACCTGTGGACAGTGTCAGCCCCATTATCACATGTGGACAGTGATAGCACCATTATCACCTGTGGACAGTGTCAGCCCCATTATCACCTGTGGTCAGTGTCAGCCCCATTATCACCTGTGGACACTGTCAGCACCATTATCACCTGTGGTGTCAACTCCATTATAACCTGTAGTCAGTGACAGCCCCATTATCATCTGTGGTCAGTGTCAGCCCCATTATCATCTGTGGTCAGTGTCAGCCCCATTATCATCTGTGGTCAGTGTCAGCCCCATTATCACCTGCGGACAGTGTCAGCACCATTATCACCTGTGGACAGTGTCAGCCCCATTATCACCTGTGGTCAGTGTCAGCTCCATTATCACCTGTGGACAGTGTCAGCACCATTATCACCTGTGGACAGTGTCAGCACCATTATCACCTGTGGACAGTGTCAGCCCCATTATCACCTGTGGTCAGTGTCAGCTCCATTATCACCTGTGGACAGTGTCAGCACCATTATCACCTGTGGTCAGTGTCAGCCCCATTATCACCTGTGGACAGTGTCAGCCCCATTATCACATGTGGACAGTGTCAGCCACATTACCACCTGTGGACAGTGTCAGCTCCATTATCACCTGTGGTCAGTGTCAGCTCCATTATCACCTGTGGTCAGTGTCATACCCATTATCTCCTGTGGTTAGTGTCAGCACCATTATCACCTGTGGACAGTGTCAGCCCCATTATTCCCTGTGGTCAGTGTCAGCCCCATTATCACCTGTGGACAGTGTCAGCCCCATTATCTCCTGTGGTTAGTGTCAGCACCATTATCACCTGTGGACAGTGTCAGCCCCATTATCACATGTGGACATTGTCAGCACCATTATCACCTGTGGACAATGTCAGCCCCATTATCAAATGTGCACAGTGTCAGCACCATTATCACATATGGACAGTATAAGCCCCATTACCACATGTGGTCAGTGTCTGACCCATTATCACCTGTGGACATTGTCAGCTCAATTATCACCTGTGGACAGTGTCTGCACCATTATAACCTGTGGACAGTGTCAGCCCCATTATCTCCTGTGGTTAGTGTTAGCACCATTATCACCTGTGGACAGTGTCAGCCCCGTTATCACATGTGGACAGTGTCAGCCCCATTATCAGCTGTGGACAGTGTCAGCCCTATTATCACCTGTAGTCAGTGTCAGCCCAATTATCACCTGCAGCCAGTGTCAGCCCCATTATCACCTGTGGTCAGTGTCAGCCCCATTATCACCTGTGGTCAGTGTCAGCACCATTATCACCTGTGGACAGTGTCAGCACCATTATAACCTGTGGACAGTGTCAGCCCCATTATCACCTGTGGACAGTGTCAGCACCATTATCACCTGTGGACAGTGTCAGGCCCATTATCACCTGTGGACAGTGTCAGCACCATTATCATCTGTGGACAGTGTCAGCACCATTATCACCTGTGGACAGTGTCAGCACCATTATTATCTGCTGACAGTGTCAGCACCATTATCACCTGTGGACAGTGTCAGCACCATTATCACCTGTGGACAGTGTCAGCACCATTATCCCATGTGGACAGTGTCAGCACCATTATCACCTGTCGACAGTGTCAGCACCATTATCATCTGTGGACAGTGTCAGCTCCATTATCACATGTGGAAAGTGTCAGCCCAATTATCACCTGTGGTCAGTGTCAGCCCCATTATCACCAGTAGTCAGACTCAACCCCATTATTACCTGCAGTGTCAGACAAATTATCACCTGTTGACAGTGTCAGCACCATTATCACCTGTGGACAGTGTCAGCCCCATTACCACCTGTGGACAGTGTCAGCCCCATTATCACCTGCGGACAGTGTCAGCCCTATTATCACCTGTGGTCAGTGTCAGCCCCATTATCACCTGTGGACAGTGTCAGCACCATTATCACCTGTGGACAGTGTCAGCACCATTATCACCTTAACACAGTGTCAGGCTCATTATCGCCTGTGGACATTGTCAGCCCCATTATCACCTGTGGCCAGTGTCAGGCCCATTATCACCTGTGGACAGTGTCAGCCACGTTATCACCTGTGGACAGTGTCAGCACCATTATCACCTGTGGAGTGTCAGCACCATTATCACCTGTGGTCAGTGTCAGTCCCATTATCACCTGTGGACAGTGTCAGCACCATTATCACCTGTGGTCAGTGTCAGTCCCATTATCACCTGTGGACAGTGTCAACACCATTATCACCTTAACACAGTGTCAGGCTCATTATCACCTGTGGACAGTGTCAGCACCATTATCACCTGTGGACAGTGTCAGGATCATTATCACCTTAACAAAGTGTCAGCACCATTATCACCTGTTGTCAGTGTCAGCCCCATTATCACCTGTGGACACTGTCAGCACCATTATCACCTGTGGTGTCAACTCCATTATCACCTGTTGTCAGTGTCAGCCCCATTATCACCTGTGGTCAGTGTCAGGCCCATTATCACCTGTGGACACTGTCAGCACCATTATCACCTGTGGTGTCAACTCCATTATCACCTGTTGTCAGTGTCAGCCCCATTATCACCTGTGATCAATGTGAACTCCAGTATCACCTGTGGTCAGTGTCAGCCCCATTATCACCTGTGGACAGTGTCAGCACCATTATCACCTGTGGACAGTGTCAGCCTCATTATCACCTGTGGTCAGTGTCAGCCCCATTATCACCTGTGATCAATGTGAACTCCAGTATCACCTGTGGTCAGTGTCATCCCCATTATCACCTGTGGTCAGTGTCAGCCCCATTATCACCTGTGGTCAGTGTCAGCCCCATTATCACCTGTGGTCAGTGTCAGCCCCATTATCACCTGTGGTCAGTGTCAGCCCCATTATCACCTGTGGACAGTGTCAGCCCCATTATCACATGTGGACAGTGTCAGCTCCATTATCACCTGTGGTCAGTGTCATACCCATTATCACATGTAAACAGTGTCAGCCCCATTATCACATGTGATCAATGTCAACTCCAGTATCACCTGTGGTCAGTGTCAGCCCCATTATCACCTGTGGTCAGTGTCAGCCCCATTATCACATGTGGTCAGTGTCAGCCCCATTATCACATGTGGACAGTGTCAGCACCATTATCACCTGTGGTGTCAACTCCATTATAACCTGTAGTCAGTGATAGCCCCATTATCATCTGTGGTCAGTGTCAGCCCCATTATCATCTGTGGTCAGTGTCAGCCCCATTATCATCTGTGGTCAGTGTCAGCCCCATTATCACCTGCGGACATTGTCAGCCACATTACGACCTGCGGACAGTGTCAGGCCTATTATCACCTGTGATCGGTGTCAGCCCCATTATCACCTGCGGACAGTGTCAGGCCTATTATCACCTGTGGTCGGTGTCAGCCCCATTATCACCTGTGGACAGTGTCAGCACCATTATCACCTGTGGACAGTGTCATACCCATTATCACCTGTGGTCAGTGTCAGCTCCATTATCACCTGTGGACAGTGTCAGCACCATTATCACCTGTGGACAGTGTCAGGATCATTATCACCTTAACAGTGTCAGCACCATCATCACCTGTGGACAGTGTCAGCCCCATTATCACCTGTGGTCAGTGTCAGGCCCATTATCACCTGTGGACACTGTCAGCACCATTATCACCTGTGGTCAGTGTCAGCCCCATTATCACCTGTGGTCAGTGTCAGCCCCATTATCACCTGTGGACAGTGTCAGCCCCATTATCACATGTGGACAGTGTCAGCCACATTACCACCTGTGGACAGTGTCAGCTCCATTATCACCTGTGGTCAGTGTCAGCTCCATTATCACCTGTGGTCAGTGTCATACCCATTATCTCCTGTGGTTAGTGTCAGCACCATTATCACCTGTGGACAGTGTCAGCCCCATTATTCCCTGTGGTCAGTGTCAGCCCCATTATCACCTGTGGACAGTGTCAGCCCCATTATCTCCTGTGGTTAGTGTCAGCACCATTATCACCTGTGGACAGTGTCAGCCCCATTATCACATGTGGACATTGTCAGCACCATTATCACCTGTGGACAATGTCAGCCCCATTATCAAATGTGCACAGTGTCAGCACCATTATCACATATGGACAGTATAAGCCCCATTACCACATGTGGTCAGTGTCTGACCCATTATCACCTGTGGACATTGTCAGCTCAATTATCACCTGTGGACAGTGTCTGCACCATTATAACCTGTGGACAGTGTCAGCCCCATTATCTCCTGTGGTTAGTGTTAGCACCATTATCACCTGTGGACAGTGTCAGCCCCGTTATCACATGTGGACAGTGTCAGCCCCATTATCAGCTGTGGACAGTGTCAGCCCTATTATCACCTGTGGTCAGTGTCAGCCCCATTATCACCTGCAGCCAGTGTCAGCCCCATTATCACCTGTGGTCAGTGTCAGCCAAATTATCACCTGTGGTCAGTGTCAATCCCATTATCACCTGTGGACAGTGTCAGCCACATTATCATCTGTGGACAGTGTCAGCACCATTATCACCTGTGGACAGTGTCAGCACCATTATCACCTGTGGACAGTGTCAGCACCATTATCACCTGTGGACAGTGTCAGCACCATTATCACCTGTGGACAGTGTCAGCACCATTATCACATGTGGACAGTGTCAGCACCATTATCACCAGTGGACAGTGTCAGCACCATTATCACCTGTGGACAGTGTCAGCACCATTATCACATGTGGACAGTGTCAGCACCATTATCATCTGTGGACAGTGTCAGCCCCATTATCACCTGTGGACAGTGTCAGCACCGTTATCACCTGTGGACAGTGTCAGCACCATTATCACCTGTGGACAGTGTCAGCACCATTATCACCTGTCGACAGTGTCAGCACCATTATCATCTGTGGACAGTGTCAGCACCATTATCACCTGTCGACAGTGTCAGCACCATTATCACCTGTGGACAGTGTCAGCACCATTATCACCTGTGGACAGTGCCAGGCGCATTATCACCTGCGGATATTGTCAGGCACATTATCACCTGTAGACAGTGTCAGCACCATTATAACCTGTGGACAGTGTCAGCCCCATTATCACCTGTAGACAGTGTCAGCACCATTATCACCTGTGGACAGTGTCAGGCCCATTATCACCTGTGGACAGTGTCAGCACCATTATCATCTGTGGACAGTGTCAGCACCATTATCACCTGTGGACAGTGTCAGCACCATTATCACCTGTGGACAGTGTCAGCACCATTATCACATGTGGACAGTGTCAGCACCATTATCACCTGTCGACAGTGTCAGCACCATTATCACCTGTGGACAGTGTCAGCCCCATTACCACCTGTGGACAGTGTTAGCCCCATTATCACCTGCGGACAGTGTCAGCCCTATTATCACCTGTGGACAGTGTCAGCACCATTATCACCTTAACACAGTGTCAGGCTCATTATCACCTGTGGACATTGTCAGCCCCATTATCACCTGTGGACAGTGTCAGCTCCATTATCACCTGTGGTCAGTGTCAGGCCCATTATCACCTGTGGACATTGTCAGCCACGTTATCACCTGTGGACAGTGTCAGCACCATTATCACCTGTGGAGTGTCAGCACCATTATCACCTGTGGTCAGTGTCAGTCCCATTATCACCTGTGGACAGTGTCAGCACCATTATCACCTGTGGTCAGTGTCAGTCCCATTATCACCTGTGGACAGTGTCAACACCATTATCACCTTAACACAGTGTCAGGCTCATTATCACCTGTGGACAGTGTCAGCACCATTATCACCTGTGGACAGTGTCAGGATCATTATCACCTTAACACAGTGTCAGCACCATTATCACCTGTTGTCAGTGTCAGCCACATTATCACCTGTGGACACTGTCAGCACCATTATCACCTGTGGTGTCAACTCCATTATCACCTGTTGTCAGTGTCAGCCCCATTATCACCTGTGATCAATGTGAACTCCAGTATCACCTGTGGTCAGTGTCAGCCCCATTATCACCTGTGGACAGTGTCAGCACCATTACCACCTGTGGACAGTGTCAGGGTCATTATCACCTTAACACAGTGTCAGCACCATTATCACCTGTGGACAGTGTCAGCCCCATTATCACCTGTGGTCAGTGTCAGCCCCATTATCACCTGTGATCAATGTGAACTCCAGTATCACCTGTGGTCAGTGTCAGCCCCATTATCACCTGTGGTCAGTGTCAGCCCCATTATCACCTGTGGTCAGTGTCAGCCCCATTATCACCTGTGGTCAGTGTCAGCCCCATTATCACCTGTGGTCAGTGTCAGCCCCATTATCACCTGTGGACAGTGTCAGCCCCATTATCACATGTGGATAGTGTCAGCTCCATTATCACCTGTGGTCAGTGTCATACCCATTATCACATGTAAACAGTGTCAGCCCCATTATCACCTGTGATCAATGTCAACTCCAGTATCACCTGTGGTCAGTGTCAGCCCCATTATCACCTGTGGTCAGTGTCAGCCCTATTATCACATGTGGTCAGTGTCAGCCCCATTATCACCTGTGGTCAGTGTCAGCCCCATTATCACCTGTGGTCAGTGTCAGCCCCATTATCACCTGTGGACAGTGTCAGCCCCATTATCACATGTGGACAGTGTCAGCTCAACTATCACCTGTGGTCAGTGTCATACCCATTATCACATGTAAACAGTGTCAGCCCCATTATCACCTGTGATCAATGTGAACTCCAGTATCACCTGTGGTCAGTGTCAGCCCCATTATCACCTGTGGTCAGTGTCAGCCCCATTATCACCTGTGGTCAGTGTCAGCCCCATTATCACCTGTGGTCAGTGTCAGCCCCATTATCACCTGTGGTCAGTGTCAGCCCCATTATCACCTGTGGTCAGTGTCAGCCCCATTATCACCTGTGGACAGTGTCAGCCCCATTATCACATGTGGACAGTGTCAGCTCCATTATCACCTGTGGTCAGTGTCATACCCATTATCACATGTAAACAGTGTCAGCCCTATCATTCCCTGTGGTCAGTATCAGTCCCATTATCACCTGTGGACAGTGTCAGCCCCATTATCTCCTGTGGTTAGTGTCAGCACCATTATCACCTGTGGACAGTGTCAGCCCCCATTATCACATGTGGACAGTGTCAGCACCATTATCACCTGTGGACAATGTCAGCCCCATTATCAAATGTGCACAGTGTCAGCACCATTATCACATATGGACAGTATAAGCCCCATTACCACATGTGGTCAGTGTCAGACCCATTATCACCTGTGGACAGTGTCAGCACCATTATCACCTGTGGACAGTGTCAGCCCCATTATCTCCTGTGGTTAGTGTTAGCACCATTATCACCTGTGGACAGTGTCAGCCCCGTTATCGCATGTGAACAGTGTCAGCCCCATTATCACCTGTGGTCAGTGTAAGCCGCATTATAATCTGTGGTCAGTGTCAGCTCAATTATCACCTGTGGATAGTGTCAGCCCCATTATCACCTGTGATCAGTGTCAGCCCCATTATCACCTGTGATCAGTGTCAGCCCCATTATCACCTGCAGACAGTGTCAGCCCCATTATCACCTGTGGTCAGTGTCAATCCCATTATCACCTGTGGACAGTGTCAGCCACATTATCACCCGTGGACAGTGTCAGGCCAATTATCATCTGTGGACAGTGTCAGCACCATTATAACCTGTGGACAGTGTCAGCCCCATTATCACCTGTGGATAGTGTCAGTCCCATTATCACCTGTTGTCAGTCCCATTATCACCTGCGGACAGTGTGAGCCCCATTATCACCTGTGGACAGTGTCAGGCCCATTATCACCTGTGGACAGTGTCAGCCTCATTATCACCTGTGGAGTGTCAGCCCCGTTATCACCTGTGGTCAGTGTCAGCCCCATTATCACCTGTGGTCAGTGACAGCCCCATTATCTGGTTGATACTTGGTTGATGGGGTTCTGGGAGTTCTTCTACTCCCTAAGCGCGGCCCGAGGCCAAGCTCGACTTGTGAGAGTTTGGTCCACCAGGCTGTTGCTTGAAGCGGCCCGCAGGGCCACATACCCACCACAGCCCGGCTGATCCGGAACTTCTCTTAGAAAACCGTCCAGTTTTCTCTTGAAGATGTCCACGGTTGTTCCGGCAATATTTCTTAGTCGCTGGGAGGACGTTGAACAACCGCGGACCTCTGATGTTTATACAGTGTTCTCTGTGCCTATGGCACCTCTGCTCTTCACTGGTCCATTCTTGCATTTTCTTCCATATCGTTCACTGTAGTACGTTGTTATTTTACTGTGTAGATTAGGGACCTGGCCCTCAAGTATTTTCCATGTGTATATTATTTGGTATCTCTCTCGTCTATTTCTAGAGAGTACATTTGGAGAGCTTTGAGACGATCCCAATAATTTAGGTGCTTTATCTCGTCTATGCGTGCCGTATATTTTTTTTTTTTTTTTGAGATATATACAAGAGTTGTTACATTCTTGTAGAGCCACTAGTACGCGTAGCGTTTCGGGCAAGTCCTTAATCCTATGGTCCCTGGAATACGATCCCCCGCCGCGAAGAATCGTTGTTACATCCAAGTACACATTTTACTGTTGCGTTAAACAGAGGCTACAGTTAAGGAATTGCGCCCAGTAAATCCTCCCCGGCCAGGATACGAACCCATGACATAGCGCTCGCGGAACGCCAGGCGAGTGTCTTACCACTACGCCACGGAGACTGTTATATGAGACAAGGAGAGATATGTTCTCTGTATTCCCTCTATTTAAGCAGTCTCTCCTGCTCTGAAGGGGGAAGTGAGTACTGAGCAGTACTCGAGACGGGACAACACAAGTGACTTGAAGAGTACAACCATTGTGATGGGATCCCTGGATTTGAAAGTTCTCGTAATCCATCCGATCATTTTTTTGGCTGACACAATATTTGCTTGGTTATGCTCCCTGAACGTTAGATCGTCGGACATCATTATTCCCAAATCCTTGACATGCTGTTTTTCTACTATGGGAAGATTCGATTGTGTTTTGTACCCTGTATTATGTTTCAGATCCTCATTTTTGCCGTACCTCAGTACCTGAAATATATCTCCTGTGGTTACTGTCAGCACCATTATCACCTGTGGACAGTGTCAGCCCCATTATCACATGTGGACAGTGTCAGCACCATTATCACCTGTGGACAGTGTCAGCCCCATTATCACATGTGGACAGTGTCAGCACCATTATCACCTGTGGACAGTGTCAGCCCCATTATCACATGTGGACAGTGTCAGCACCATTATCACCTGTGGACAGTGTCAGCACCATTATCACCTGTGGACAGTGTCAGCACCATTATCATCTGTGGTCAGTGTCAGCCCCATTATCACATGTGGACAGTGTCAGCACCATTATCCCCTGTGGACAGTGTCAGCCCCATTATCACATGTGGACAGTGTCAGCCCCATTATCACATGTGGACAGTGTCAGCACCATTATCACATGTGCACAGTGTCAGCACCATTATCACCTGTGGTCAGTGTCAGCCCCATTATCACCTGTGGACAGTGTCAGCTCCATTATCATCTGTGGTCAGTGTCAGGCCCATTATCACCTGTGGTCAGTGTCAACTCCATTATCACCTGTTGTCAGTGTCAGCCCCATTATCACCTGTGGTCAGTGACAGCCCCATTATCACATGTGGACTGTGTGAGCACCATTATCACCTGTGGACAGTGTCAGCCCCATTATCACCTGTGGTCAGTGTCAGCCCCATTATCACCTGTGGTCAGTGTCAGCCCCTTTATCACCTGTGGAGTCAACTCCATTATCACCTGTAGTCAGTGACAGCACCATTATCACCTGTGGAAAGTGTCAGCACCATTATCACCTGTGGACAGTGTCAGCACCATTATCACATGTGGACAGTGTCAGCACCATTATCACATGTGGACAGTGTCAGCCCCATTATTCCCTGTGGTCAGTGTCAGCCCCATTATCACTTGTGGACAGTGTCAGCACCATTATCACCTGTGGTCAGTGTCAGCACCATTATCACCTGTGGACAGTGTCAGCCACATTATCACATGTGCACAGTGTCAGCACCATTATCACATGTGGACAGTATAAGCCCCATTACCACATGTGGTCAGTGTCAGACCCATTATCACCAGTGGAAATTGTCAGCTCATTATCACCTGTGGACAGTGTCAGCACCATTATCACCTGTGGTCAGTGTCAGCACCATTATCACCTGTGGACAATGTCAGCCCCATTATCACATGTGCACATCAGCTCAATTATCACCTGTGGACAGTGTCAGCACCATTATAACCTGTGGACAGTGTCAGCCCCATTATCTCCTGTGGTTAGTGTTAGCACCATTATCACCTGTGGTCAGTGACAGCCCCATTATCACCTGTGGTCAGTGTCAGGCCCATTATCACCTGTGGACAGTGTCAGCACCATTATCACCTGTGGACAGTGTCAGCCCCATTATCACCTGTGGTCAGTGACAGCCCCATTATCACCTGTGGTCAGTGTCAGGCCCATTATCACCTGTGGACAGTGTCAGCCCCATTATCACCTGTGGTCAGTGACAGCCCAATTATCACTTGTGGTCAGTGACAGCCCCATTATCACCTGTGGTCAGTGTCAGGCCCATTATCACCTGTGGTCAGTGTCAGCCCCATTATCACTTGTGGTCAGTGTCAGGCCCATTATCACATGTGGACAGTGTCAGGCCCATTATCACCTGTTGTCAGTATCAGCCCTATTATCACCTGTGGACAGTGTCAGCCCCATTATCACCTGTGGTCAGTGTCAGCCCCATTATCATGTCGGAAAATCCGACAGCATTTAATATATCATACAGACAGATAAGAGCTGTGTTGTATAAACAAGTTACCCATAGAAAATGTAACCTGTAGTGGAATTACCGTCTATAGAAAACGGGATATCATCACCACATACTATTATAATTCACCAGCTATTCTGCTGGGAATTGTTCTTAAATACATTAGTCTTTGGACTTTACCATCATAAAAACATCTTATATAAATTAACTTAATTATCAATATTAAAGTAGAGTAAATGTGACCCTTCTATCACTTTCTGAAATCTGGACAAAGTAGGCCAGGCGTCAGAGTGGGGAAGGAGACAGCCATTGTTGTGTCACCTCCGAGACGTGTGGAGCAAATTCGGCTCCTATCATTCTGGACAATGTCGGCCAGTAACGTCAATAGAATGGAGTGTTAAACAGCCATTGTTTATATTGAGACCAGAGGCTCACATAGGAGCAAATTCGGCTCCTGTTAATTTTACTTGGACGTAGTGTTATGGAAACCAAAGGTACCATCTCCAACACGATGTCTACAATTCAAGTTAAGTCTATCCGAAACCCGTTTATCATTCATTTATGGCCATTAATGTCAGGATATAGGGTGATCCGGTTAGATCACGTGGAAGCCTCAAACTAAAGGTAATTAAGCCAGGTCTTAATTGTTCCATGTACTGTATAGTGTTTTCTCTGAAATACTTGTCATATATAGGATTCTGGCTTCACAGCTAGCACACTTTTGACAGGTCAAGACGAGGAAGCAAGATTTGTGCACCAGTTACTGGGTGATATGGAAGCTACCTCAAAGAGGATAATTTGGTGTCTACACCCTAGTTATACCTGGTGGACTAACCTGCTGTACTATAAGATAAGGAACCTCTTTAATGTGTAGTTAATACTGTAGTTTGATTGGCTGCATATATATAAACTATAAACCCCCCTAATGTGTAGAGGATCGATTTGTGAGATTAAGAGATAATTGCAGAAATACAGTCCACTTATCATTATACAAATTGCTATCGAAGTATACAAATTAACGTAAATATAAATTCATATAAATTAAATAAATATAAATCTCACAGGTCGGTTCCCACATTATTTGGTCCTTCGGAACCGGATTATTTGGACCTTCGGAACCGGAATATTCGGTCCTATGAACCCACATTTGGTCATCTTAGTACCGGATGAACCAGTTAACCAGTGGATTCATTAAATATACTAGTGCAGTGTTATTTAAACAAAGCCAGCAGTCAAGACGGCAGCGTAGCCTCGAGGGAGCTCAGGAGCCTCCCTCAGCCCAGTACAGCTTCGTCAGCGGTTTCATGCACACCCACAGATATTTGGTGGCGTGTTATTTCGTGAAATGACAGCGCTAATATAGAATCCAGCCAAATTAGTGACTGTGTCTTCGCGATATTGTTCACGGATTTCGTGGTGTTACATTTCGCGAGAGATTATCCACGAATTTTGTGGACTTTATTTCGCGAGGTCACTAATAATATTTAATACTTCTAGATAATATTAGAAGTTTCATAGAGGCTAATTAAGAGGCTATTATCAATAATTGTGTATATTATTTCTCCAAAATAGAGAATTATTTAATATTAATTGCACTAGTGATCACAGTATAATATTTACTAATTGCCAACCCACAACAGGGTAGGATATTACCATTGACTAGTTGAACTATTATTGTTCATCCTAGTCCCATTATTACTATAGTCAGTTGTACTATATTGAACAACCTAACACCATTAATGAATGGTGCTGACTCTATTTTGGGTGTAATTTTTATCAACTCGAGTTGAGTTGTGTATATATAATAATTTACTTATGATCATTACACCTTTGAGTGATTAATTAGTGTCTCTACCATCCTAGGGTGATATAGAAGAGCTAACCTAAAGGTACTTCCAGTGACACTGGTTTATCACTCAAATCATTAGTGTGTATGATTGTATATATATAATGTGTATTAATTTTAAGTGCTAACCTCTAGTAGAGGTAGGATTATTGCCTAGTGAGTGCAGAATTTACCCTAGGCTACCATCAGTGCTTGTTCAGTATTATGAGCGACCCAAGTACAAGCCCCACAAGGCTTCACCAACTAGCCAGGATGGATAATGCAGGGAGAATGAAAAGAACCCTTGCAGGTCTTAAAGGCCACTTAACAAGACAGATCAAGAAATGTGAAGATTTGTCACAACAATCTCAAGTTGATTATGCTGACCTGGAAAGCTATTATCAAGCAGCTGCAGGTAAATTTGAGCAAATTAAATGTCAAATAGCAACATATGTGGCTGAACTTGCCAACACCAATTTATCAGAAACAGAAATAGACGACATTATGGTTGATCTTGCGAATTATGAAGATCACACTCAGGCCACGTTACAGCCTTATGTCAAATTAATTGCCCAGAACAAGGCAACAGCAACAACAACAACAGTTGCATCTAATACGAGTCAAGCAGAAGCTCGACTCCCTCCAATTAATTTACCCACTTTCTCAGGAAAAGATGAGGAAGATTGGGACGAATTTTGGAACAAATTCGTTGACCTTGTAGACTCAAAACAATCTTTACCAAAGAGTAGTAAATTCTCTTATCTGCAAGGCCAATTATCAGGTGAGGCTAAAACAGTAGTATCCCATCTGAGATTAACTAATGACGGCTATGATCTGGCAGTAAAACTCCTCAAGGATAATTATGCTGATCCAGAAGTAAGAACATCACATTTAGTTCATGAGCTGTTGCATTTACCCCCACCGGAGGCTTCAGCTGATTCACTCCAAGTCTTCAAGCTGGAGGTAGAATCATTGATCAATGCCCTCAGCCTGACAGCAGATACAAACGGGGCTGAGTGGGTCTTGAAAATAATTGTCCAGGAGAAAATACCTAGGGACATATTGAGACAAATGAGTGCTCATTACAATAAAAGCATCTTATCTATGAATGAAATATCTGAAGGTTTAAAGTCAGTAGTTCATCAATTACGAACACATGACAAATTAAAACCACCAAGTAAACCCTCAGAAACCAATAATAGTAAACCACAGAGTACCAAAGGTACTCCAAATCAATCTAGACAATATAATTCAACACCAAAGTGGAACAGTAGCAGTGTGGGCGTATATGCAGTGGGACCCTCCAAGCCTATAGTTACTGTGTCACCCAAGAACGTGACACCAAAGGGTACTGGAAGCTATGGAACATGTTTGTTCTGCAATGAGAAACATTCAATGTACCACTGCCCTAATTTTCCTGATAGTGACGCCCGTGTTGAGCGACTCAAAGATTTGCAACATTGCACGAGGTGCCTCAGGAAACATAACATCAAGGATTGTGATACCCAATTACACACCTGTAATAGGTGTAACAAAGGTCAACACCATGCAGCATTGTGCAGAGACACCAAAACAACGTCTCCAAACCCCAAGGTGGAAGATAGCATTCCCACCACAGTACAGTACTGCAAGGTGCAACAAACAAACAGTGTCCAATCGGCAAAGTCTAAAGGTAATACGACTTTGCCTACTGCCCAAATTACCATCCTGAATAAGAGGGCCAAGGTCCATACCCGTGGGTTGTTTGACCAAGGATCCCAGAGAACATATATCACTAAAAAGTTGGCAGATGAATTACAATTAAGGCCTGTAGCCCAGATGTCATTCAACATCTCAGGGTTTGTAACAGATGCAGGACCTCAAGTCTACCAGGTGGTACAACCATCAGTACGTTTAGGCAGGTACATCTGTCGAGTACAAGCCATTGTGGTGGACAAAATACCAGTAGACCTACAAGTTCAAGGTCTGAGAGCAACAGCCAAATTCCTGAGAAATAGAGGAATAAAATTGGCAGATAATATTAAGTCTGATCACCTCACCGACTTCGGTCTCCTAGTTGGGACAGACTATTGCCATCGATTCATCGGTAGCCCTACTAAATATCAGGGTATAACCATGTTAAACTCTGCAGGAGGTAAATTACTCTCAGACCCAGTATCAAGCCTGAGGAGACCTATGACTGCAGATAAACAATACCAGTAGAAATCTAAATTTGTCAGCTGATTATATTTCTCCAGTAGCATTATACTAAGGAGATTACAGCTGACTATACCAACAGAGGTTGATGTTAGTATCATCATTTAAAGCTGAAGATGAGTTCATGAGGCCTCAGTGGCAAATCAGTGAACAGTAGCCTAAAACAGCTACAAGTCACTGCGACCAATGTCACTGAACCCACTGCAGTCTCAGAACCATACTTTACTTTAATGATGAGCTATTCAATCTTCTGAATCAATTAACTAAATTAAACCCCAATAAATCTGATGACTGATTTGATACATTTATTATTTAATCAAGATGTATTCCATGGGCCTCAGTGTTTATATATCAGTGACCAGTTACCTGAACAAACTTCAAGTTATATCTAAAGTCACTGATCTCACTGCAGTCCCTGAATCATACTTGACTGTAGTACTTGATCACATTCAGTCTTCTGGGTTAAATAATATGTAATAAGGCTTGAATATTAGCCTTTCAAGAGTTGACAGGGAAATGAAATCGCATTAGACTTCTAACCCCTGCAACTCTAGTACGGGACATCCGTCCTGTACGAACAGACACACAAATGTGTGATTACTAACTACTAACATCAAATTAATGTAATAATTCGAAGGAGGAGTATCGGTGTTCGTCTGTTCTAATTAGGACTTCGACCCGTGAGCAGCCCCCTGGGGAATTATGTCGGAAAATCCGACAGCATTTAATATATCATACAGACAGATAAGAGCTGTGTTGTATAAACAAGTTACCCATAGAAAATGTAACCTGTAGTGGAATTACCGTCTATAGAAAACGGGATATCATCACCACATACTATTATAATTCACCAGCTATTCTGCTGGGAATTGTTCTTAAATACATTAGTCTTTGGACTTTACCATCATAAAAACATCTTATATAAATTAACTTAATTATCAATATTAAAGTAGAGTAAATGTGACCCTTCTATCACTTTCTGAAATCTGGACAAAGTAGGCCAGGCGTCAGAGTGGGGAAGGAGACAGCCATTGTTGTGTCACCTCCGAGACGTGTGGAGCAAATTCGGCTCCAATCATTCTGGACAATGTCGGCCAGTAACGTCAATAGAATGGAGTGTTAAACAGCCATTGTTTATATTGAGACCAGAGGCTCACATAGGAGCAAATTCGGCTCCTGTTAATTTTACTTGGACGTAGTGTTATGGAAACCAAAGGTACCATCTCCAACACGATGTCTACAATTCAAGTTAAGTCTATCCGAAACCCGTTTATCATTCATTTATGGCCATTAATGTCAGGATATAGGGTGATCCGGTTAGATCACGTGGAAGCCTCAAACTAAAGGTAATTAAGCCAGGTCTTAATTGTTCCATGTACTGTATAGTGTTTTCTCTGAAATACTTGTCATATATAGGATTCTGGCTTCACAGCTAGCACACTTTTGACAGGTCAAGACGAGGAAGCAAGATTTGTGCACCAGTTACTGGGTGATATGGAAGCTACCTCAAAGAGGATAATTTGGTGTCTACACCCTAGTTATACCTGGTGGACTAACCTGCTGTACTATAAGATAAGGAACCTCTTTAATGTGTAGTTAATACTGTAGTTTGATTGGCTGCATATATATAAACTATAAACCCCCCTAATGTGTAGAGGATCGATTTGTGAGATTAAGAGATTATTGCAGAAATACAGTCCACTTATCATTATACAAATTGCTATCGAAGTATACAAATTAACGTAAATATAAATTCATATAAATTAAATAAATATAAATCTCACAGGTCGGTTCCCACATATCACTTGTGGTCAGTGTCAGGCCCATTATCACCTGTGGTGAGTGTCAGCCCCATTATCACATGTGGACAGTGTCAGCCCCATTACCACCTGTGGTCAGTGTCAGCCCCATTATCACCTGTGGTCAGTGACAGGCCTATTATCACATGTGGACAGTGTCAGCACCATTATCACCTGTAGACAGTGTCAGGCCTATTATCACATGTGAACAGTGTCAGCACCATTATCACCTGTAGAGTGTCAGCACCATTATCACTTATGGTCAGTGTCAGCCCCATTATCACCTGTGGACAGTGTCAGCACCATTTTCACCTGTGGACAGTGTCAGCCCCATTATCACCTGTGGACAGTGTCAGACCCATTATCTCCTGTGGACAGTGTCAGCCCCATTATCACCTGTGGACAGTTTCAGCCCCATTATCACCTGTGGACAGTGTCAGCACCATTATCACCTGTGGATAGTGTCAGCACCATTATCACCTGTGGACAGTGTCAGCCCCCATTATCACCTGTGGACAGTGTCAGCCCCATTATCACCTGTCTACAGTGTCAGCACCATTATCACCTGTCGACAGCGTCAGCACCATTATCACCTGTGGATAGTGTCAGTACCATTATCACCTGTGGACAGTGTCAGCACCATTATCACCTGTAGACAGTGTCAGCCCCATTATCACCTGTGGACAGTGTCAGCCCCATTATCACCTGTGGACAGTGTCAGCACCATTATCACCTGTAGACAGTGTCAGCCCTATTATCACCCGTAGAGTGTCAGCACCATTATCACCTGTAGACAGTGTCAGTCCCATTATCACATGTGGTCAGTCCCAGCCCCATTATCACCTGCTGACAGTGTCAGCCCCATTACCACCTGTGGTGAGTGTCAGCTTAATAATCACCTGTGGACAGTGTCAGCCCCATTATCACCAGTGGTCAGTCCCAGCCCCATTATCACCTGCTGACAGTGTCAGCCCCATTATCACCTGTGGACAGTGTCAGCTTAAAAATCACCTGTGGACAGTGTCAGCCCCATTATCACCTATGGACAGTGTCAGTACCATTATCACCTGTGGACAGTGTCAGCCCTATTATCACCTGTGGACAGTGTCAGCCCCATTATCACCTGTGGACAGTGTCAGCTTAATAATCACCTGTGGACAGTGTCAGCCCCATTATCACCTGTGGACAGTGTCAGCCCCATTATCACCTGTGGACAGTGTCAGCACCATTATCACCTGTGGACAGTGTCAGCACCATTATCACCTGCTGACAGTGTCAGCCCCATTATCACCTGTGGACAGTGTCAGCTTAATAATCACCTGTGGACAGTGTCAGCCCCATTATCACCTCTGGACAGTGTCAGCACCATTATCACCTGTGGACAGTGTCAGCACCATTATCACCTGCTGACAGTGTCAGCCCCATTATCACCTGTGGACAGTGTCAGCTTAATTATCACCTGTGGACAGTGTCAGCACCATTATCACCTGTGGACAGTGTCAGTCCCATTATCTCCAGTGGTTAGTGTCAGCACCATTATCAACTGTGGACAGTGTCAGCCCTATTATCACCTGTGGTCAGTGACAGCCCCATTATCACCTGTGGTCAGTGTCAGGCCCATTATCACCTGTGGACAGTGTCAGCCCCATTATCACCTGTGGTCAGTGACAGCCCCATTATCACCTGTGGTCAGTGTCAGCCCCATTATCACTTGTGGACATTGTCAGGCCCATTATCACCTGTGGACAGTGTCAGCCAATTATCACCTGTGGTCAGTGACAGCCCCATTATCACCTGTGGTTAGTGTCAGCCCCATTATCACCTGTAGTCATTGACCAGCCCCATTATCACCTGTGGTCAGTGTCAGCCCCATTATCACCTGTGGACAGTGTCAGCCCCATTATCACCTGTAGTCAGTGTCAGCCCCATTATCACCTGTGGTCAGTGACAGCCCCATTATCATCTGTGGACAGTGTCAGCCCCATTATCACCTGTAGTCAGTGTCAGCCCCATTATCACCTGTGGTCAGTGTCAGCCCCATTATCACTTGTGGTCAGTGTCAGGCCCATTATCACATGTGGACAGTGTCAGCCCCATTATCACCTGTGGTCAGTGACAGCCCCATTATCACTTGTGGTCAGTGACAGCCCCATTATCATCTGTGGACAGTGTCAGCCCCATTATCACTTGTAGTCAGTGTCAGCCCCATTATCACCTGTGGTCAGTGTCAGCCCCATTATCACCTGTGGTCAGTGTCAGCCCCATTATCACATGTGGACAGTGTCAGGCCCATTATCACATGTGGACAGTGTCAGCACCATTATCACCTGTGGTGAGTGTCAGCCCCATTATCACATGTGGACAGTGTCAGCACCATTATCACATGTGGACAGTGTCAGCCCCATTACCACCTGTGGTCAGTGTCAGACCCATTATCACCTGTGGTCAGTGTGAGCACCATTATCACCTGTGGACAGTGTCAGTCCTATTATCACATGTGGACAGTGTCAGTACCATTATCACCTGTAGACAGTGTCAGCACCATTATCACCTATGGTCAGTGTGAGCCCCATTATCACCTGTAGACAGTGTCAGCCCCTTACACCTGTGGTCAGTGTCAGCCCCATTATCACCTGTGGACAGTGTCAGCACCATTTTCACCTGTGGTCAGTGTCAGGCCCATTATCACTTGTGGACAGTGTCAGCACCATTATCACCTGTGGACAGTGTCAGCCCCATTATCATCTGTGGTCAGTGTCAGCCCCATTATCACCTGTGGACAGTGTCAGCCCCCTTACACCTGTGGACAGTGTCAGCACCATTATCACCTATGTTCAGTGTCAGCACCATTATCACCTGTAGACAGTGTCAGCACCATTATCACCTATGGTCAGTGTCAGCCCCATTATCACCTGTGGTCAGTGTCAGCTCCATTATCACCTGTGGACAGTGTCAGCCCCATTATCACCTATGGTCAGTGTCAGCTCCATTATCACCTGTGGACAGTGTCAGCCCCATTATCACGTATGGTCAGTGTCAGCCCCATTATCACCTATGGACAGTGTCAGCCCCATTATCACCTATGGTCAGTGTCAGCCCCATTATCACCTGTGGACAGTGTCAGCCCCATTATCACGTATGGTCAGTGTCAGCCCCATTATCACCTATGGACAGTGTCAGCCCCATTATCACCTATGGTCAGTGTCAGCCCCATTATCACCTGTGGACAGTGTCAGCCCCATTATCACCTATGGTCAGTGTCAGCCCCATTATCACCTATGGTCAGTGTCAGCCCCATTATCACCTATGGTCAGTGTCAGCCCCATTATCACCTGTGGTGAGTGTCAACCCATTATCACCTGTAGTCAGTGTCAGACCCATTATCACCTGTGGACAGTGTCAGCTTAATTATCACCTGTGGACAGTGTCAGCACCATTATCACCTGTGGACAGTGTCAGCCCCATTATCACCTGTGGTCAGTGACAGCCCCATTATCACCTGTGGTCAGTGTCAGCACCATTATCACCTATGGTCAGTGTCAGCCCCATTATCACCTGTAGACAGTGTCAGCCCCCTCACACCTGTGGACAGTGTCAGCACTATTATCACCTATGGTCAGTAAGTAAGCAATTATCAAAAGAAGGCACCAAACCGGGAAGGCTCTGTAGCACCATCAAATGCGCAGAATAATCAGAAGGCGCTAAATATCACCAAGGATGCCAATACGAGAACAAAAACGCATAAGGCGAACGATATCAAAAGTATCCGAGTCACCAAGAATTCTACTGAGGGACAGGTGACCTCGAGGGGCGGTCGGAAAGCAAGACACACGCTCGTCCTGGAAGTCAGGACATTCAAGAAGGACATGCACGACCGTAAGAGGGACAATGCAACTAGGACAATAAGGAGCAGGGCGGCGCTCCATCAAGTGACCATGGGTTAATTAAGCGAGTATGGCCAATATGCAACCTCGCCAGAGCTGTTTCCCACCGCGGGTTACGGTGGAAGGAGGACGGCCACGAGGAAACACAACATTTAAGAGTACGTAGCTTGTTACCAGTAACAGACAACCAAGAAGCCTGCCAACGGGTAAGGACTGAGGAATGGATAACCGGGTAAAAGTCGGAATACGGAATACCTTTACGAGAGATGGGACAAGAGCGGACAGCTTCCTTAGCGGCAGCATCTGCACGCTCATTTAAGTTGATTAATGTATATAGAAACACTGAGATAAGGACTGTTCCTGAACAAATAGCCTGGATGTGTCACAACGGAAAGGTTGATGATATTCTTGAGAGATATTAGAATTTTGCACCAAGATTGTAATATTTTGTTGAATTATCTGCAGGTGTCTTGCAAATTGTCTATACAGTATACCTAGGTCATAAAAGTATTTGTGTGTACGTCTGATACCATACTACTTGTGAAGGAGGAAATGTATATGTTTATCTCTCAGAATGTTTGGTAATATGTTTATTTGTGATGTGTGTCTATGTATATATTAACACGTTGTACTGAATGGGGTGAGAATAGCTTGAGCTACCTCATCCCTTTGTGTGTATTTTACCTCAATAAACTTATTTCAATTTCAATTTCAATTTCAAAGACACACCAATATGGCTGGGAACCCAACAAAACTCAACCGACTTAAATTTACTGTGAACGAGAAACAGCCAATGCTGAATCTCGACAACTACTGGATGAACCGGATTAAAGGACCCGAGAGCCATGAGGGCACTACGAGAGTCAACAACAACTACAAAGGAAGACTGACAACGAGAAAGCAGGAGACGAAGAGCATAGAGAATAGCATAAAGTTCCGCTGTAAAGATCCTACTCTCCGGAGGTAAGCGACACATATAAGTGCGATCAGGAAAAACAACAGAGTAGCCAACACCGTCCGCCGACTTAGACCCATCGGTGAAGACAGAAACGGAGCGGGAGTGAGAAGAAAAGTGATCAAGGAAAAGGCGTTTTAGAACCATAGGAGGGGTAAAAGCTTTAGTGATACGGGTCAAGGAAGTACAAAACCGCGGAAGAGGGACTCTCCATGGGGTCAAAGAAGGAACAACACGAGGAGAAACATTAGAAATACGAACGGAGAGAGAATCCTGGAGGCGAGATAACCGGACAGAAAGAGGGAGGTGGTGAAGAGGAACAGGAACCGCAGGAGGGGTAAAAGTTAAAGCACGACAGAGGCGAGAGGAAGGATGTTGTAAGGACCGCGCAAGATAGCGAAGACAGTAGCGATCACGGCGGTCCTGGAGAGACAGGAAGCCAGTGTCAACATACAAGCTAAGGACGGGAGTCGAACGAAAGGCACCAGAACTGAGGCGCAACCCAGTATGGTGCAAAGCATCAAGACGGCGAAGAGTAGAAGAAGAAGCAGACGAGTAAGCAGGGCAACCATAATCGAGCTTAGACAGGACGAGAGAGGAATGTAAAGCAAGGAGAGTGCGCCTATCTGCCCCCCAAGAAGTATGGGACAAGACCCGAAGGAGGGTAAGGGCCTTAGAGCACTCAACACGGAGGTAAGAGATATGGGGAGACCAAGACAAACGAGTGCCAAGGAATAACCCCAAAAGCTTCGCGGAATCAACCACCACACACACAACCACCACACAACCACCACACACACAACCACCACACTCACAACCATCACACACACAACCATCACACACACAACCACCACACACACAACCACCACACACACAACCACCACACTCACAACCATCACACACACAACCATCACACACACAACCACCACACACACACAACCACCACACACACAACCACCACACACACAACCATCACACACACAACCACCACACACACAACCACCACACACACAACCACCACACTCACAACCATCACACACACAACCACAACACACAAAACCACAACACACACAACCACCACACACACAACCACCACACTCACAACCATCACACACACAACCATCACACACACAACCACCACACACACACAACCACCACACACACACAACCACCACACACACAACCACCACACACACAACCACCACACACACAACCACCACACACACAACCACCACACACACAACCATCACACACACAACCATCACACACACAACCATCACACACACAACCACCACACACACAACCACCACACACACACAACCATCACACACACAACCACCACACACACACAACCATCACACACACACAACCACCACACTCACACAACCACCACACACACAACCACCACACACACAACCACCACACACACACAACCACCACACACACAACCACCACACACACACAACCATCACACACACAACCACCACACACACACAACCACCACACACACAACCACCACACTCACAACCATCACACACACAACCACCACACACACACAACCACCACACACACACAACCACCACACACACACAACCACCACACACACAACCACCACACACACAACCACCACACTCACAACCATCACACACACAACCACCACACACACAACCACCACACACACACAACCATCACACACACAACCACCACACACACAACCACCACACTCACAACCACCACACTCACAACCACCACACACACAACCATCACACACACAACCACCACACTCACAACCATCACACACACACAACCACCACACACACAACCACCACACACACACAACCATCACACACACAACCACCACACACACACAACCATCACACACACACAACCACCACACTCACAACCATCACACACACACAACCACCACACACACAACCACCACACACACACAACCATCACACACACAACCACCACACACACACAACCACCACACACACAACCACCACACTCACAACCATCACACACACAACCACCACACACACACAACCACCACACACACACAACCACCACACACACACAACCACCACACACACAACCACCACACACACAACCACCACACTCACAACCATCACACACACAACCACCACACACACAACCACCACACACACACAACCATCACACACACAACCACCACACACACAACCACCACACTCACAACCACCACACTCACAACCACCACACACACAACCATCACACACACAACCACCACACTCACAACCATCACACACACACAACCACCACACACACAACCACCACACACACACAACCATCACACACACAACCACCACACACACACAACCATCACACACACACAACCACCACACTCACAACCATCACACACACAACCACCACACACACAACCACCACACACACAACCATCACACACACAACCATCACACACACAACCACCACACTCACAACCATCACACACACAACCATCACACACACAACCACCACACACACAACCATCACACACACAACCACCACACTCACAACCATCACACACACAACCACCACACACACACAACCATCACACACACAACCACCACACACACAACCATCACACACACAACCACCACACACACACAACCACCACACACACAACCACCACACACACAACCACCACACACACACAACCACCACACACACAACCACCACACACACAACCATCACACACACAACCACCACACACACACAACCACCACACACACAACCACCACACTCACAACCATCACACACACAACCACCACACACACACAACCACCACACACACACAACCACCACACACACAACCACCACACACACACAACCACCACACACACACAACCACCACACACACAACCACCACACACACAACCACCACACACACACAACCATCACACACACAACCACCACACACACACAACCATCACACTCACAACCACCACACACACAACCATCACACACACAACCACCACACACACACAACCACCACACACACAACCACCACACACACACAACCACCACACACACAACCACCACACACACAACCACCACACACACAACCACCACACACACAACCACCACACTCACAACCACCACACACACAACCACCACACACACACAACCACCACACACAACCACCACACACACACAACCACCACACACACAACCACCACACACACAATCATCACACACACAACCACCACACACACAACCACCACACACACAACCACCACACACACAACCATCACACACACAACCATCACACACACAACCATCACACACACAACCATCACACACACAACCATCACACACACAACCACCACACACAACCACCACACACACACAACCACCACACACACAACCACCACACACACAATCATCACACACACAACCACCACACACACAACCACCACACACACAACCATCACACACACAACCATCACACACACAACCATCACACACACATCCACCACACACACAACCATCACACACACAACCACCACACACACACAACCACCACACACACACAACCACCACACACACACAACCACCACACACACACAACCACCACACACACAACCACCACACACACAATCATCACACACACAACCACCACACACACAACCACCACACACACAACCACCACACACACAACCATCACACATACAACCACCACACTCACAACCACCACACACACACAACCATCACACACACAACCACCACACACACAACCATCACACACAACCACCACACTCACAACCATCACACACACACAACCACCACACACACAACCATCACACACACAACCATCACACACACAACCACCACACACACAACCACCACACACACACAACCACCACACACACACAACCACCACACACACAACCATCACACACACAACCACCACACTCACAACCACCACACTCACAACCATCACACACACAACCACCACACACACCACCACCACACTCACAACCACCACACACACCATCACACACACCACCACACTCACAACCATCACACACACAACCACCACACTCACAACCACCACACACACAACCACCACACTCACAACCACCACACTCACAACCACCACACACACAACCACCACACTCACAACCATCACACACACAACCACCACACACACCACCACCACACTCACAACCACCACACACACCATCACACACACAACCACCACACTCACAACCATCACACACACAACCACCACACACACAACCATCACACACACAACCACCACACTCACAACCACCACACTCACAACCACCACACACACAACCACCACACTCACAACCATCACACACACAACCACGACACTCACAACCACGACACTCACAACCACCACACACACCACTACCACACACACCACCACACCACAACCACCACACACACAACCACTACCACACACACCACCACACCACAACCACCACACACACAACCACCACACACACACAACCACCACACTCACAACCACCACACACACACAACCTCCACACACACAACCTCCACACACACAACCTCCACACACACAACCACCACACTCACAACCACCACACTCACAACCTACACACTCACAACCACCACACAAAACCACCACACACACAACCACCACACTCACAACCACCACACTCACAACCACCACACACACAACCACCACACACACAACCACCACACACACAACCACCACACTCACAACCACCACACTCACAACCACCACACACACACACACACAACCACCACACACACAACCACCACACACACAACCACCACACTCACAACCACCACACTCACAACCAACACACACACCATACACACCACCACCGCACACACAACCTTCACACTCACAACCACCACACACACAACCACCACACACACACAACCACCACACACACACAACCACTACACTCACAACCACCACACACACAACCATCACATACACCACCACCACCACACACACCACCACCACCACACACACCACCACCACACACACCACCACCACACACACCACCACCACACTCACAACCATCACACTCACAACCACCACACACACCACCACCACACACACCACCACCACACTCACAACCACCACACTCACAACCACCACACACACCACTACCACACACACCCCCTTCCCCTTCATCCCATACCCTCCCTATCCCTCCTCCCCCCTCACCCCGTATCCTCCATGTCCCCCCTATCTCCTTAACCCACACCCTACCTGTCCCCCCTTCCATGAAACCCCCACCCCTCACCCCAAACTCCCCTGAAACCCTGCAAACCACCTCACAGATCATCTCACCCACTGAAAAGCTTCCCACACCAGCAGAATGCTCGCCAAGAAAGGGACAAGAAAATGAACTGAAGAAAGTGAGCTTCAAGGCTAACACTAACATAGATGGAATTACTAATAAAACAAGTGAACTCGGAGAATGGGCACTAGAAGAAAACCCAGACATAATAGCACTCACAGAAACAAAGCTAACAAACACCATAACAAACGCAGTGTTTCCACATTGCTACTATGTAGTGAGGAAAGAGAGAGAAGGGAGAGGAGGAGGTGGTGTAGCTTTGCTACTAAGAGAAGGTTGGAGTTTCGAAGAGATGGTAATTCAGAACTGTGAAGGTTTCAGTGACTACATATCAGGCACCATAGCAACTGGAGGACAGAAAATTATAGTAGTAGTCATATATAACCCCTCACCGAATGTCAGAAGACCCAGACAGGAATATGATAGAAACAACTTGGCCACCATCAATATAATAGAGAGAGCAGCTTCTGTGGCTAGCAGGAACGGATCCAGGCTACTAATCATGGGAGACTTCAACCATGGAAAGATAGATTGGGGGAACAGAGACCCACATGGAGGCCCAGACACATGGAGAGCTAAGATGCTGGATGTGGCAACAAGAAACTTTCTAAGTCAACACGTCAAGGGACCGACAAGAATGAGAGGAGGGGATGAACCAGCCTTGCTTGATCTGATATTTACCCTAAATGAGTCGGATATAAGGGAAGTTAAGTTGGAAGCCCCCTTGGGAATGAGTGATCATAGTGTATTGAGCTTTGAGTACCTGGTTGAGCTAGGAATTATCACCCCCAAAAAAGAACTGGGAAACAAAGGGCTGGCGTACCGAAAGGGAAACTATGAGATGAATAAATTCCTATGGGATATACATTGGGACACAGAACTCGGAACCAAGTCCATACAAGACATGATGGACTATGTCACCCAAAAATGTCAGGAGGCTGTAAGCAGGTTTGTCCCAGCCCAACAGGAAAAAACAGAGAAGCAAAGGAAGAATCCGTGGTTTAATAGGGAATGTATGAAAGCAAAGGAGCTGAACAAAAGGGCATGGAGGAACTTCCGTAATAACAGAACACCAGAAAGTAGAGAGAGATACCAGAGAACCAGGAACGAGTATGTTAGTGTGAGAAGAGCAGCTGAGAAAAGGTATGAAAATGATATAGCTAATAAAGCCAAGACCGAACCAAAGCTACTACACAGTCACATCAGGAGGAAGACAACAGTGAAGGAACAGGTGATGAAACTTAGGGTGGGCGAGGACAGGTACACAGAGAATGACAAAGAGGTGTGTGAAGAACTCAACAAAAGGTTCCAGGAAGTCTTTACAATAGAACAGGGAGAAGTCACGGTGCTAGGAGACGTGGCAGCAAACCAGGTGACCTTGGAAAGGTTCGAAATTACAAGAGATGAGGTCAAGAAGCACCTATTGGAGCTGGATGTGAGAAAAGCTGTTGGGCCGGATGGAATCTCACCATGGGTATTGAAAGAGTGTGCAGGAGCACTTAGCTTGCCACTCTCCATAGTGTATAGTAGGTCACTGGAAACGGGAGACCTACCAGAAGTATGGAAGACTGCTAATGTAGTACCAATATTTAAAAAGGGTGACAGACAAGAGGCACTGAACTACAGGCCAGTGTCCTTAACTTGTATACCATGCAAGGTGATGGAGAAGATTGTAAGAAAAAACCTAGTAACACATCTGGAGAGAAGAGACTTCGTGACAACCCATCAACATGGGTTCAGGGAAGGTAAATCTTGCCTTACAGGCTTGATAGAATTCTATGATCAGGTGACAAAGATTAAGCAAGAAAGAGAAGGATGGGCGGACTGCATTTTTTTGGACTGTCGGAAAGCCTTTGACACAGTACCCCATAAAAGGTTGATGCATAAGGTGGAGAAACAGGCAGGAGTAACTGGTAGGGCGCTCCAGTGGATAAGGAAGTACCTAAGCAATAGGAAGCAGAGAGTTCTAGTGAGGGGTGAGACCTCAGAATGGCGTGAAGTCACCAGTGGAGTACCACAGGGCTCTGTGCTTGGACCTATCCTGTTTCTGATATACGTAAATGATCTCCCAGAGGGTATAGACTCATTCCTCTCAATGTTTGCTGACGACGCCAAAATTATGAGAAGGATTAAGACAGAGGAGGACAGCTTGAGGCTTCAAGAAGACCTGGACAAGCTGCAGGAATGGTCGAACAAATGGATGTTAGAGTTTAACCCAAGCAAATGTAATGTAATGATGATAGGGGTAGGAAGCAGGAGACCAGATACAAGGTATCACTTGGGAGATGAAATACTTCAAGAGTCAGAGAGAGAGAAAGACCTGGGGGTTGATATCACGCCAGACCTGTCCCCTGAAGCTCATATCAAGAGGATAACATCAGCAGCATATGCCAGGTTGGCTAACATAAGAACGGCCTTTAGAAACTTGTGTAAGGAATCTTTCAGAACATTATATACCACATATGTCAGATCAATCCTGGAGTATGCGGCTCCAGCATGGAGTCCATATCTAGTCAAGCATAAGACTAAACTGGAAAAGATTTAAAGGTTTGCCACCAGACTAGTACACGAGCTGAGAGGTATGAGCTACGAGGAGAGACTACGGGAATTGAACCTCACTTCGTTGAAAGACAGAAGAGTTAGGGGGGACATGATCACCACATTCAAGATTCTCAAGGGAATCGACAGGGTTGAAAAAGATAGGCTATTTAACACAAGGGGCACACGCACTAGGGGACACAGGTGGAAACTGAGTGCCCAAATGAGCCACAGAGATATTAGAAAGAACTTTTTTAGTGTCGGATTGGTTGACAAATGGAATGCATTAGGAAGCAATGTGGTGGAGGCTGACTCCATACAGAGCTTCAAGTGTAGATATGATAGAGCCCAATAGGCTCAGGAACCTGTACACCTGTTGATTGACGGTTGAGAGGCGGGACCAAAGAGCCAGAGCTCAACCCCCGCAAGCACAACTAGGTGAGTACAACTAGGTGAGTACACACAACCACCCCACACACAACCACCACACTCACAACCACCACACACACACAACCACCACACTCACAACCACCACCACACACAACCACCACACACACACAACCACCACACACACACACAACCACCACCCACACAACTACCACACACACACAACCACCACACTCACAACCACCACACACACACAACCACCACACACACACACAACCACCACACACACACACACACACACACACACACAACCACCACACACACACACACACACAACCACCACACTCACAACCACCACACACACAACTACCACACACACAACCACCACACTCACAACCACCACACACACACAACCACCACACACACACACAACCACCTCACACACACACAAACACCACACTCACAACCACCACACCCAACCACCACACTCACAATCACTACACCCACCACCACCACACACACAACCACCACACACACACACAACCACCACACACACAACCATCACACACACAACCATCACACACGCACATCCACCACACACACAACCACCACACACATAATCACCACACACACAACCACCACACACTCAACCACCACACACACAACCACCACACACACACAACCACCACACACACAACCACCACACACACAACCATCACACACACAACCACCACACACACACATAACCACCACACACATACACACACAACCACCAAACACACATATAACCACCACACACACACACAACCACCACAGACAACCACACACTCACACAACCACCACACTCACACAACCACCACACACACACACAACCACCACACACACACAACCACCACACTCACACAACCACCACACTCACACAACCACCACACACACAACCACCAAACACACACAACCACCACACACACACACAACCACCACACACACAACCACCACACACACAACCACCATACACACAACCAACACACACACAACCACCACACACACACAACCACCACACTCACAACCACCATACACACAACCAACACACACACAACCACCACACACAACCACCACACACAACCACCACACAACCACCACACACACACAACCACCACATACACAACCACCACACACACAACCAACACACACACAACCACCACACACAACCACCACCACACACACAACCACCACACACACTACCACCACACTCAAAACCACCATACACACAACCACCACACACACAACCACCACACACACACAACCACCACACACACAACCAACACACACACAACCACCACACACAACCACCACACACACAACCACCACACACAACCACCACACACACAACCAACACACACACAACCACCACACACACACAACCACCACACACACAACCATCACACACAACCACCACACACACAACCACCATACACACAACCAACACACACACAACCACCACACAACCACCACACACACAACCACCACACACAACCACCACTGTCGTGACGCTGAACCCCGGTTCATTCCGAACACAGCGATTACACAACACATAACACCTTGCCTCAGCACCCGTTACTACCACCGTGTACTCCTACACACACCAGACCCTTGAGGCGTACCAATAGGTTTGTACTGGAACACAATGAATGAACATACGGAAGGTATTTAAAGTATTTACGGAAGGTATTTAAAGTATTAAAGGTATTTATAGCTGTCTGCTACACTTCGCTGCTGCCACAACCGGGGATCCAAAAGGACTTGCTCGTTCAACTTCCACAATCAGACTGCCTCCAGTCAGCCATCTCCCTCAACCATTTCACCCCACCTCTCAAGGAAGGTATAATCCGATTAACCTTATCCCTAGAGAGGTAATCTTGTTCCTAGAAGCCTGACGAAGAATAATTCCTCTTTCCAGGAATTAATCATTTGGCTAAACAGCTTCGGTCTTAATCCATTGACCTTTCTTAGATATGTGATCCATAGTCTGTCTACTTACATGTACTTCCAATCATCATTCGTTAAGTGTTGTAGTAATAATCCTCTAGCTAATAATTCCTACTAACTTGTGGATTACAACACCACTCCCCTCCTTAAACACGCATATGTCCCCATATGCATCCTTGCAATGGTTCCATTAGTGTAAGGACCTGGAGGATGCACCCACCATATGTGTACAACTAAAAAATCATCCAATAAGTTCATCATACACACGATGAACTAAATTAAAATTTTCCCCGACATGACTCACAACACTTCTCCAACATATACATTATATTCACATCATAGCACAGGTAAAATAGTCTGTAATAATTTTTCCCATCTCCAACAATGCACATATACCTAAACTGCCGACATATAATTACATACAAACATAACCATAAAATTACATGGACCAGAATGCTGGCACTTAAACAGAAATGACACTAGTCATTAATATATACACAACACATATATATCTAAGGTTCTTCATCCTTAGTAATTATAATTTAACATCTTGCCCTGTACTGTTGACATAAGGGCTTACAATGATCACACAATGTTTCACTGGCCTCCTCCACAATTGGCAGCATCACTTCTCTTGTCTTCGTGTCCCATGGTTGCTAGGTCATAGATCCTCCATGACCCAGACAAAACCCAGGCTGTCCAGCCTGGTGAATGTTGTCAATGTCCCATCGTTGCTCTGAGCTAACGTGATCCTGGCCTCCAGAGCAACGGAGATTCCTACCCCAGGGTCATGTTCCCTTGGGTCTGTGCTGACGTCTCGTTCCAGGGCACCAATCCCAGAACGCTGTAGATACCTCACAGCTCTCTGGTCTAGGCCCATCCGCCCAGAGTGTGTCCACCTGTATTCACACCTTCCCGACCGCTGTACCTGCAAAATATTCCCTCGGAGCCCCCTGGCTCGATCCCATTATTACATAACCCCCTCGGCTCCTTACTCTCTCCCCGTATATAGCCTGAGCGCAGCTGCAAAACCATTGCAGCTGGCCCTTATCCCTGCTTTGATGTCAGGGGGCGAATTTCGCCTATAACGTCACGTTGGCTTCACTTCCACCCCCCTTTTTTTTCTAGAATAACTGAGTGTAGCCTCATAGCTTCCCTTCTACTCTACCTGAAGCTCTGTGACATGATCCCGGGGGACCTTCTCAAGCCTAACACTCAGTAATGGTGCCGCTGAGGTAATATACAGTATATACATACACATACATTATCACAATAAATACCTCATTAAAATAATTTCACACTTATGTCACTAAAACATCATACTGCCACTGGCTCGCCTCTAGCGAGATTCCTGTAACAACTTAATAAGAAATTAGTATATCTACTTCGCTCGTCCACTGCAACCACCAACACCTGAAATTTTGAAATTCTACATTATAATCTTATCCATAAGACTTACCCACTCCGACACACCATCACCTCTGGTCAACCCAACCACTGATGACCTCATTATAACACCACACTCCATACCAGGCGTCCAAACGCCACAACACTACACCACCCACTACACATGCTACTCTACACCACACTCTACACACTACCCCACACTCTACAAAACTACCATGCCCATGCACCACTACTCACCACACTCTACACACTACCCCACACTCTACAAAAACTACCATGCCCATGCACCACTCAACACCACACTCTACACACTACCCCACACTCTACACACTACCCCACACTCTACAAAACTACCATGCCCATGCACCACTACTCACCACACTCTACACACTACCCCACACTCTACAAAAACTACCATGCCCATGCACCACTCAACACCACACTCTACACACTACCCCACACTCTACACACTACCCCACACTCTACACACTACCCCACACTCTACAAAAACTACCATGGCCATGCACTACTCTACAGTACATACTATGCTCCTTCTGTGTTCATGACCCCACGAGAGCGGGTCGGATAGCGATGTGTCACCGTCGCCTGTGGACCTTGTCCTCGGTCCTGCGAAGGCTGCTCTGTGTTATCTACCCTTGATTGCCAACTCCTCGTACCCCTACCTATGTTCTCAGCCGCTGGTGTGCTCTCCCCTGGCACACTCCCCGTAGGGTATGGCTCCTCACTTGCCTGACCGGTCAGTGTATAGACGCGGTCTGGGTGACAGGAGAACACGTGCCCTGTGTTTAGCACCTTAACCTTCACTTCTGCATTCTTTTTGCTAATTACCCGACATGGCCCCACAAACTTGGGTGCCAACTTACCTTCTGCCTGAGCGTGCATCTGCTTCACGAATACCCTATCACCTTCATTGATCACCTTTGCTTGGACCTTGTTCCGCGCATTATAATATGCCTCTGCTACCTCTGTCGACTTTCTTAAATGTAGTTTCACCAAGTCAAAGGCCTTGGTTGCTCGCCTACAGACAACACTTTTGAAGTCTAACGCATAGCATGGCGGTTGCTTGCTTGTGAACGTCGTGAACGGAAGTCGGGGATCGAACCCATGCAACAAAAAATGCGGGGTTTCTCCCACCGACCTATTGAACGCCGTGTTGAGCGCCGACTCCACCATCGACAAACTCTGATCCCATGCAAGCACATCATCAGCAGCCAAATGCCGCAGAATACTGATTACTTCAGCATTGTGTCTTTCAACCTAACCATTCGCCGATGGTCGATATGCCAGCACTGGAGTATGTTTGAATTGATACACACTCGCGATGCTTTGAAATACTTGATTGATAAACTCTGACCCTTGGTCTGACACAACTTGTTGAGGAGCCCCAAACCTGGTTAATACACTTTCCACCATGGCCTGGGTCACATCCTCTGCCGACTTAGAACGGAGTGCACTCACCACAGTGAACCGTGTGAGTGCATCCACTGCTACAAATATGTACCTCGCCCCTGAATGAGCTTGTGGTAGCGGCCCAATGAGATCTATGTGTACTCTCTCGAAGGGAGTACTCACCTCCGGCCACCTACGCAAAGGTTCCGCCCCCAACCTATGTGCCTTGTACCTCAGACAACTGTCACAAGAGGCTACATAGACCTTGATATCTTTACCCATGGATGGCCAATAGAACCTTTGACGTGCCCTCTGCAACGTCTTGGACTCCCCTCCATGGCCTGCTGCTGGGATGTTATGACACAGATACATTGCAGTCCTCTGGAACTCCGGTGTCAAGACTGCCTGGTATACTGGTTCAGACCGTATACCCGAAACCCTACCAAGATGATACAACACCTCATCTTCAACCACAAACTCATCCACTGGGGCTGGAAGTGACTTCCTCAACTCCGCACGCTGACCCCTCAAAAACTTCCTTACCTCCCCCCACAGGGGGTGACCTTCCTGACTCCGTATCAACTCCCTCACATTCCACGACACATCTTCCTCCCCCCTTTCACTCACCACTGCTACATTGTGACACCTTGACAACGCGTCAGCGACCACATTGCTTTTCCCTGGTACATGTTCAAAGTTTGTAATGTTAAACTCTGAGAGCGAGGTAACCCACCGTGCCAGCCGCTGACAAGGCTCTTTGGACTCGAACACATACTTAAGGGGTTTGTGATCGCTTCTGAGCCAAATTTCATGTCCAAGCAAGATGTACCGGTTTCGTTGTAATATGAATGTGATCGCTAGCGCTTCCCTCTCAATCGTACTATAGTTCCTTTCTGCAGGACATAGTACTCGTGAACAAAATGCAATGGGACGCTCCCGTCCTCGCTCATCCACCTGAGCTACCACACCACCTATCGCTGCGCCAGAAGCATCCGCATACACCAGAAACGGTTTGCTAAAATCTGGGTGCGCCAAGATACTGCGAGAGCTGACAGCAGCCCTCAGTACCTGGAACGCCTGCTGTTGTTCCTTCCCCCACACGAACTCTGCAAGTCCACTGATCTGATGTAATGGTCTTGCAATTTTTGAAAAATCTTTAATAAATCGCCGATAATAGCTAACCAACCCCAGGAAAGATTTGCACTCTTTCTTGTTCTGTGGAACTGGGAACTCTTGAATATCCCTGGTTTTATCTGGCAATGGACTGATACCCATCCGGCCCACTGTATGACCCAGGAATGTTACCGATTCTCCAAAAAAACTGCATTTTTCGAAATTCACTTTGAGGTTGTGTGACCTCAACCTTAGCAAGAGTTTCCTCAAATTATGCATGTGCTCCTCTAATGACTTTCCCAGCACGATTACGTCATCGAGGTACAGCAACGCTGTGGGACCTATCAACCCCGATAATACACTCATCATTAGCCTACTGAACACAGCAGGTGCTGACTTCAACCCGAAAGGAAGTCGTTTATATTGCCAGAGCTCGTTGCACGCACTAAACGCTGTGATTTCCCTCGACTCTTCCTCCAGCGGTATCTGGTGATACCCACTGAGCAGGTCTAATGTGGTAAAATATTGTGTACCCTTCAAGTGTGTCAATGTGTCCTGTATGTTAGGTAATGGGTATGCTTCGTCTTTCGTCAGCTTGTTTATTCTGCGGAAATCTACGCATAACCTCACTCCCCCATTCTTTTTCCTGACTACTACGAGAGGGCTGTGCCACGGTGAACTGGATGGTTCAATGATATCATGCTCCCTTAGCTGGCTTATCTCCTCTTTCACCTCCCTCTGGTGTGCCACTGGTATGCTATATGCTCTCGTATATACTGGATGTGCGCCCTCTACGTCAATTCTATGTGCTCCTTGAGTAATGCACCCTGGGGGTTCCCCTCTCAACGCAAAAACATCCGGGAACTCCCTGACTAAGCCCCTTAAGGCTGCCTTAACCTCCCTTTCCATGGACATCCTATCCACTATTCCCATTAATTTATCCATTCTATCCTCATCGCCCTCACTCTGACTTACTGACATGGCTGCAATAATCTCCTCCACAGGGTGCCCCCACGCTACCTGTGTATGCCTACTCAAGGTGACTGGCCACCGAGAGGGATTAAAAACCCTCAAACGAATTACCCCTTCATTTATGTCTTCAATAGTCTCCATTATCACCAACCCTGCTGGATTATCCAATGGCTCAATTTGCACAACGTCTACTCCCTTGGCTTTACATGCCATTTTAATCACTAAGGACGCTTCTCCCGGAATGGTGACATCCTTGGGTACCGTGACTGCCCACTGTATATTCTGGTCCCCAGCCGAGTTACCACAGTTACCCCTCACTACTGCTACTCCTTCTCTACTCCTCACCTTGTTAACGTCTACCGCTTGACCCCCACATACCAATTTATTCCCCCTTGCGCTGAACGCTATGGTACATGAGTATTTTTCGAGGAAATCAATTCCCAAGATAATGTTGGTATGTTTCAGCCCTATATCCTGTATTACTACAAAACTATGTTTAAACCATCTATCTTCTAGCTGGAAATCCACAGTTGTCTCACCCAACACCCGCAACGCATTATCCCCCACCGCCGTTAATCTCCTGTTGTTAGGTATCAGCCTGACGCCTGATCCTAACACGCTACGACTCATGATGGACACGGAAGCACCGGTGTCCACCAAGGCTGTATAGATAGTGCCCTTTAACCGTAAATGCACCTTTATGGGATGACCCGACCCGACGGTACACAACCACTGTCCGCCACCCCCTACTGTACACACTGGGTAATTAGGCGGAACAAAAAGCTTACACTGCCAGGCCAAGTGACCACCGTCACCACACAGCTTACACACTTTTGTCTGCTTAGGTCGTTCTGGCTCGTGTTTACCTGCAGTGTACCCCGTTCCCCGGGGATACCCTCTACCGGTACCCTGGTTCTGGTGGTACATTCCTGTTGCTCCCTGAGCAGGCGAGTATCGTGGTGGAGCAGGAGTGAACCTGCCTCCACGTGCCCCTTGATTATAGCCTCCTCGCTGCCCACGAGTACCCTGATGGGGTCCCCACGACACCCCACTCGTATTGTGTCCCTGGAACACCCTTGGCTCCCAGCCCTTATTATTGTTACGTCGAGGAGCACCTCGCCCCTTGCCTTTGGAATGTGTGACCCCCGCCGCGGGTCCATCCTCCACTGGCTGAGCTACTGGGGCCCAGAGCTGAGCCTGTCTCTCTTGCGTGTCTGCAAGATTTGCCTGTTCCTTAGGGGACACTTCTTTGAAAATGTCATCCTCTGTCAGTTTATGTGTCGGGCTATTCTCCGCCCAAAACACTGCATGTTTCACCGGTTCCTTAAAAGACTTAGCTTCCCTGCAGTGTAACGCACTTTCCCGCGGTAATGCACCGAAAAAAACACTCCGTTGCATAGAATCTCTTACTACCCCCGTGAACTGCGTTTCCGTCCGCTCAATCACATCACCCAAGAGTCTTATTCTATGGCCAAACGCCCTTAATTGTTCCCCTGGTTCTCGTTTAAGTGCAGCTAACTGAGCCTTTAGTTCTACTGCATCGTGCTGCACATCGTAATGATCTATCAGCTCCTGCTTAAACTCGCTATAACTATTTATTTCTCTAATTTCCGCCGAGTTGAGCAGGGTCTTTGCTTCCCCTTTCACCTTGGAATATGCCAATGCAATCTTGGCCTGATCCGACCATGACCCCACACTAGTCGCCTTCTCTAGAGCAAAGAAAAATGTTCTAATATCCGTCAGTAACTGACCTTTCGAATCCCGTTTGGCGCCCCAAAACGTGGGTATGTCTCCATATACCTTAGGTCCCGGTTCATTCCGAACACAGCGATTACACAACACATAACACCTTGCCTCAGCACCCGTTACTACCACCGTGTACTCCTACACACACCAGACCCTTGAGGCGTACCAATAGGTTTGTACTGGAACACAATGAATGAACATACGGAAGGTATTTAAAGGCCGTCGGATTTTGTCATTTAATTACAAAGAATAGACTCTGACAAATAATACTATATTAATTAACATACTCTATTAGGTCAATACACTTCCAATACCCATAGACCACTTGACCTCCGCGATCACCACCCACACTCGTAACTTCCGCCTAAGTCCCTAATACGGAATGATTACTACAACGCTCCACACCCGGTTAGTCTTACATTCAATACTCACATACTGCAGACTTAACTTGGTCACTAAGATCACAACAGGCTCTCGCATAGCTGTCTGCTACACTTCGCTGCTGCCACAACCGGGGATCCAAAAGGACTTGCTCGTTCAACTTCCACAATCAGACTGCCTCCAGTCAGCCATCTCCCTCAACCATTTCACCCCACCTCTCAAGGAAGGTATAATCCGATTAACCTTATCCCTAGAGAGGTAATCTTGTTCCTAGAAGCCTGACGAAGAATAATTCCTCTTTCCAGGAATTAATCATTTGGCTAAACAGCTTCGGTCTTAATCCATTGACCTTTCTTAGATATGTGATCCATAGTCTGTCTACTTACATGTACTTCCAATCATCATTCGTTAAGTGTTGTAGTAATAATCCTCTAGCTAATAATTCCTACTAACTTGTGGATTACAACACCACACACACACAACCAACACACACACAACCACCACACACAACCACCACACACACACAACCACCACACACACAACCACCACACACACAACCACCATACACACACAACCACCACACACACAAAACCACCACACACACAAAACCACCACACACACACACAACCACCACACTCACACAACCACAACACACACAACCACCACACTCACACAACCACCACACTCACACAACCACCACACTCACACAACCACCACACACACACACAACCACCACACACACAAGCACCACACTCACAACCACCACACTCACACAACCACCACACTCACACAACCACCACACACACACACAACCACCACACACACAACCACCACACACACAACCACCACACACACACAACCACCACACACACAACCACCACACACACAACCACTACACACAACCACCACACACAACCACCACACGCACAACCACCACACACACAACCACCATACACACCACCACCACACACACAACCACCACACACACCACCACTACACACACCACCACACACACTCACAACCACCACACTCACAACCACCACACTCACAACCATCACACTCACAACCACCACACACACACAACCACCACACACACACACACAACCACCACACACACACACACACAACCACCACACACAACCACCACACACAACCACCACACACACAACCACCACACGCATAACCACCACACTCACAACCACCACACTCAAAACCACCACAATCACAACCACCACACTCACAACCACCACACACACAACCACCACACACACAACCAGCACACTCACAACCACCACACACACAACCACCACACACACACACACACACAACCACCACACACACAACCATCACACTCACAACCACCACACACACAACCACCACACTCACAACCAGCACACACACAACCACCACACTCACAACCAGCACACACACAACCACCACACTCACAACCACCACACTCACAACCACCACACACACAACCACCACACTCACAACCACCACACACACACAACCACCACACTCACAACCACCACACACACACAACCACCACACACACACACAACCACCACCCACACAACTACCACACACACACAACCACCACACTCACAACCACCACACACACACAACCACCACACACACACACAACCACCACACACACACACACACACAACCACCACACACACACACACACACAACCACCACACTCACAACCACCACACACACAACTACCACACACACAACCACCACACTCACAACCACCACACACACACAACCACCACACACACACACAACCACCTCACACACACACAACCACCACACTCACAACCACCACACCCAACCACCACACTCACAATCACTACACCCACCACCACCACACACACAACCACCACACACACACACAACCACCACACACACAACCATCACACACACAACCATCACACACGCACATCCACCACACACACAACCACCACACACATAATCACCACACACACAACCACCACACACTCAACCACCACACACACAACCACCACACACACACAACCACCACACACACAACCACCACACACACAACCATCACACACACAACCACCACACACACACATAACCACCACACACATACACACACAACCACCAAACACACATATAACCACCACACACACACACAACCACCACAGACAACCACACACTCACACAACCACCACACTCACACAACCACCACACACACACACAACCACCACACACACACAACCACCACACTCACACAACCACCACACTCACACAACCACCACACACACACAACCACCAAACACACACAACCACCACACACACACACAACCACCACACACACAACCACCACACACACAACCACCATACACACAACCAACACACACACAACCACCACACACAACCACCACACTCACAACCACCATACACACAACCAACACACACACAACCACCACACACAACCACCACACACAACCACCACACACACACAACCACCACACACACAACCACCACACACACAACCAACACACACACAACCACCACACACAACCACCACATACACAACCACCACCACACACACAACCACCACCACACTCAAAACCACCATACACACAACCACCACACACACAACCACCACACACACACAACCACCACACACACAACCAACACACACACAACCACCACACACAACCACCACACACACAACCACCACACACAACCACCACACACACAACCAACACACACACAACCACCACACACACACAACCACCACACACACAACCATCACACACACAACCACCACACACACACAACCACCACACACACAACCAACACACACACAACCACCACACACAACCACCACACACACAACCACCACACACAACCACCACACACACAACCACCATACACACAACCACCACACACACAACCACCACACACACACAACCACCACACACACAACCAACACACACACAACCACCACACACAACCACCACACACACAACCACCACACACAACCACCACACACACAACCAACACACACACAACCACCACCACACACAACCACCACACACACAACCACCACACACAACCACCACACACACAACCAACACACACACAACCACCACACACACACAACCACCCCACACACAACCACCACACTCACAACCACCACACACACACAACCACCACACTCACAACCACCACCACACACAACCACCACACACACACAACCACCACACACACACACAACCACCACCCACACAACTACCACACACACACAACCACCACACTCACAACCACCACACACACACAACCACCACACACACACACAACCACCACACACACACACACACACACACACACAACCACCACACACACACACACACACAACCACCACACTCACAACCACCACACACACAACTACCACACACACAACCACCACACTCACAACCACCACACACACACAACCACCACACACACACACAACCACCTCACACACACACAAACACCACACTCACAACCACCACACCCAACCACCACACTCACAATCACTACACCCACCACCACCACACACACAACCACCACACACACACACAACCACCACACACACAACCATCACACACACAACCATCACACACGCACATCCACCACACACACAACCACCACACACATAATCACCACACACACAACCACCACACACTCAACCACCACACACACAACCACTACACACACACAACCACCACACACACAACCACCACACACACAACCATCACACACACAACCACCACACACACACATAACCACCACACACATACACACACAACCACCAAACACACATATAACCACCACACACACACACAACCACCACAGACAACCACACACTCACACAACCACCACACTCACACAACCACCACACACACACACAACCACCACACACACACAACCACCACACTCACACAACCACCACACTCACACAACCACCACACACACAACCACCAAACACACACAACCACCACACACACACACAACCACCACACACACAACCACCACACACACAACCACCATACACACAACCAACACACACACAACCACCACACACACACAACCACCACACTCACAACCACCATACACACAACCAACACACACACAACTACCACACACAACCACCACACACAACCACCACACAACCACCACACACACACAACCACCACATACACAACCACCACACACACAACCAACACACACACAACCACCACACACAACCACCACCACACACACAACCACCACACACACTACCACCACACTCAAAACCACCATACACACAACCACCACACACACAACCAACACACACACACAACCACCACACACACAACCAACACACACACAACCACCACACACAACCACCACACACACAACCACCACACACAACCACCACACACACAACCAACACACACACAACCACCACACACACACAACCACCACACACACAACCATCACACACAACCACCACACACACAACCACCATACACACAACCAACACACACACAACCACCACACAACCACCACACACACAACCACCACACACAACCACCACACACACACAACCAACACACACACAACCACCACACACAACCACCACACACACACAACCACCACACACACAACCACCACACACACAACCACCATACACACACAACCACCACACACACAAAACCACCACACACACAAAACCACCACACACACACACAACCACCACACTCACACAACCACCACACACACAACCACCACACTCACACAACCACCACACTCACACAACCACCACACACACACACAACCACCACACACACAAGCACCACACTCACAACCACCACACTCACACAACCACCACACTCACACAACCACCACACACACACACAACCACCACACACACAACCACCACACACACAACCACCACACACACACAACCACCACACACACAACCACCACACACACAACCACTACACACAACCACCACACACAACCACCACACGCACAACCACCACACACACAACCACCATACACACCACCACCACACACACAACCACCACACACACCACCACTACACACACCACCACACACACTCACAACCACCACACTCACAACCACCACACTCACAACCATCACACTCACAACCACCACACACACACAACCACCACACACACACACACAACCACCACACACACACACACACAACCACCACACACAACCACCACACACAACCACCACACACACAACCACCACACGCATAACCACCACACTCACAACCACCACACTCAAAACCACCACAATCACAACCACCACACTCACAACCACCACACACACAACCACCACACACACAACCAGCACACTCACAACCACCACACACACAACCACCACACACACACACACACACAACCACCACACACACAACCATCACACTCACAACCACCACACACACAACCACCACACTCACAACCAGCACACACACAACCACCACACTCACAACCAGCACACACACAACCACCACACTCACAACCACCACACTCACAACCACCACACACACAACCACCACACTCACAACCACCACACACACACAACCACCACACTCACAACCACCACACACACACAACCACCACACACACACACAACCACCACCCACACAACTACCACACACACACAACCACCACACTCACAACCACCACACACACACAACCACCACACACACACACAACCACCACACACACACACACACAACCACCACACACACACACACACACAACCACCACACTCACAACCACCACACACACAACTACCACACACACAACCACCACACTCACAACCACCACACACACACAACCACCACACACACACACAACCACCTCACACACACACAACCACCACACTCACAACCACCACACCCAACCACCACACTCACAATCACTACACCCACCACCACCACACACACAACCACCACACACACACACAACCACCACACACACAACCATCACACACACAACCATCACACACGCACATCCACCACACACACAACCACCACACACATAATCACCACACACACAACCACCACACACACAACCACCACACACACAACCACCACACACACACAACCACCACACACACAACCACCACACACACAACCATCACACACACAACCACCACACACACACATAACCACCACACACATACACACACAACCACCAAACACACATATAACCACCACACACACACACAACCACCACAGACAACCACACACTCACACAACCACCACACTCACACAACCACCACACACACACACAACCACCACACACACACAACCACCACACTCACACAACCACCACACTCACACAACCACCACACACACAACCACCACACACACACAACCACCAAACACACACAACCACCACACACACACACAACCACCACACACACAACCACCACACACACAACCACCATACACACAACCAACACACACACAACCACCACACACAACCACCACACTCACAACCACCATACACACAACCAACACACACACAACCACCACACACAACCACCACACACAACCACCACACAACCACCACACACACACAACCACCACACACACAACCACCACACACACAACCAACACACACACAACCACCACACACAACCACCACATACACAACCACCACCACACACACAACCACCACCACACTCAAAACCACCATACACACAACCACCACACACACAACCACCACACACACACAACCACCACACACACAACCAACACACACACAACCACCACACACAACCACCACACACACAACCACCACACACAACCACCACACACACAACCAACACACACACAACCACCACACACACACAACCACCACACACACAACCATCACACACAACCACCACACACACAACCACCATACACACAACCAACACACACACAACCACCACACACACAACCACCACACACAACCACCACACACACACAACCAACACACACACAACCACCACACACAACCACCACACACACACAACCACCACACACACAACCACCACACACACAACCACCATACACACACAACCACCACACACACACAACCACCACACACACAAAACCACCACACACACAAAACCACCACACACACACACAACCACCACACTCACACAACCACCACACACACAACCACCACACTCACACAACCACCACACTCACACAACCACCACACTCACACAACCACCACACACACACACAACCACCACACACACAAGCACCACACTCACAACCACCACACTCACACAACCACCACACTCACACAACCACCACACACACACACAACCACCACACTCACACACAACCACCACACACACAAGCACCACACTCACAAGCACCACACTCACAACCACCACACTCACACAACCACCACACTCACACAACCACCACACACACACACAACCACCACACTCACACAACCACCACACACACAATCACCACACACACACAACCACTGTCGGAAAATCCGACACCATTTAATATATCATACAGATAATAGCTGTGTTGTATAAACAAGTTACCCATAGAAAACGTAACTTGTAGTGGAATTACCGTCTAAAGAAAACGGGATATCATCACCACATACTATTATAATTCACCACCTATTATGGTGGGAATTATTCTTAAATACATTAGTCTTTGGACTTTACCATCATAAAAACATCTTATATAAATTAACTTAATTATCAATATTAAAGTAGAGTAAATGTGACCCTTCTATCACTTTCTGAAATCTGGACAATGTCAGCCAGGCGTCAGTGAGGAAGGAGGGGCAGCCATTGTTGTGTCACATCCGAGACGCGTGGAGCAAATTCGGCTCCTATCATATCTGGACAATGTCGGCCAGGCGTCAATAGTATGGAGTGTTAGACGCAGCCATTGTTGAGACTAGACCAGAGGCTCACACGGGAGCAAATTCGGCTCCTGTTAATTTACTTGGACGTAGTGTTATGGAAACCAGAAGTGTACCATTATCAACACGCTGTCTACAAATCAAGTTAAGTGTTCTTTCCGAAACCCATTATCTTTCATTTATGGCCATTAATGTCATTATATAGGGTGATCCGGTTAGAGCACGACATAGCCTCAAACTAAAGGTAATTAAGCCAGGTCTTTATTGTTCCATGTATAGTGTTTTCTCTGATATAGCTTGTCATATATAGAACCTGGCTTCACAGTTAGCGCCTTTTTGACAGGTCAAAACGAGGAAGACTTTGTGCACCAGTTACTGGGTGATGGAAGCTACCTCAAAGAGGATAATTTGGTGTCTACACCCTAGTTATACCTGGTGGACTAACCTGCTGTACTATAAGATAAGGAACCTCTTCAATGTATGTAGTTAATACTGTAGTTTGATTGGCTGCATATATATAAGTATAACCCCCCTAATGTGTAGAGGATCGATTTGTGAGATTATGAGATTATTGCAGAAATACAGTCCACTTAACATCATACAAATTGCTATCGAAGTATACAAATTAACGTAAATATAAATTCTATATATATTCATATAAATTAAATAAATATAAATCTCACAGGTCGGTTCCCACATTATTTGGTCCTTCGAACCGGATGACGGATTATTTGATCCTATGAACCCACATTTGGTCATCTTAGTACCGGATGAACCAGTTAACCAGTGGATTCATTAAATATACTAGTGCAGTGTTATTTAAACAAAAGCCAGCAGTCAAAGACGGCAGCGGCGTTACCTCGTGAGAGTTCACGAGCCCCGCTCAGTTCAGATCAGCTTCGTCAGCGGTTTCATGCACACCCACAGATATTTGGTGGCATGTTATTTCGTGAAATGACAGCGCTAATATAGAAGCCAGCCAAATTAGTGACTGTGTCTTCGCGATATTGTTCACGGATTTCGTGGTGTTACATTTCGCGAGAGATTATCTACGAATTTTGTGGAGTTTATTTCGCGAGGTCACTAATAATATTTAATACTTCTTGATAATATTAGAAGTTTCATAGAGGCTAATTAAGAGGCTATTATCAATAATTGTGTATATTATTTTTCCAAAATAGAGAATTATTTAATATATATTGCACTAGTGATCACAGTATAATATTTACTAATTGCCAACCCACAACAGGGTAGGATATGACTAGTTGAACTATTATTGCTCATCCTAGTCCCATTATTACCATAGTCAGTTGTACTATATTCAACAACCTAACACCATTAATGAATGGTCCAGACCCTATTTTGGGTGTAATTTTTATCAACTCGAATTGAGTTGTATATATAATAATTTACTTATGATCATTACACCTTTGAGTGATTAATTAGTGTCTCTACCATCCTGGGGTGATATAGAAGAGCTAACCTAAAGGTACTTCCAGTGACACTGGTTTATCACTCAAATCATTAGTGTGTATGATTGTATACATATAATGTGTATTAATTTTAAGTGCTAACCTCTAGTAGAGGTAGGATTATTGCCTAGTGAGTTCAGAATTTAACCCTAGGCTACCATTAGTACTTGCTCACAATTTATGAGCCAGTGGTGCCCAATTAACAAGTCACCATGACTAATCCACAGAAAGCAAAGCGTGCTTTAATAGCAAGCAAACGCCAACTAACAAGGGATCTCAACCAATATGAACAGTTGTTATATGAGCCTGTAATTAATTATCATCGGTTGAAAATACCACTGTTACAGATTCAAACCCAATTGCATATATTGAAAGCAAATAGGAAATCTTACCAAAATCAGGTCCACGACGACGACGACATAGTAGTTGAAGATGTGGAACCATTCCTGTCTGACCTAGCACAATATGAAGAAGAAACTCAAGGCAGGTTGGAACATTTACACAGGATAATTGAATCAGAACAATTAGCAAGTACATCAAATAAAGTAGATAATCTTATGGATGATCTGGATCTTTTTGAGAATAAATGTCAAGCCAGATTAGATCCTTTAATCAACAAGGATAAAGCTTCACCCAGTAAAGCTTCACCCACTACAGCTTCACCTAATATTATACCACCAGAAATTAAGCAGTTCTCAGACAATTTATCCACAGTCTCTGTGGATTCTGAAAACCCAATACCTGAGGCTACTAAGTTAACATGCCTCCAAGCTAGAGGTGAAGCTGAACCAGTAGTAGAAAATGTAAATGAAAATAGCGACAGCACTAATTTCCCAGTCCAGCCTCCTAGGAATAATGATGGCAATGAGAAAACTGTCATACATCTAGTACTACAATTGCTGGATTTACCTCAACCTGATCAGACTGCTGACTCATTACAATCCTTCAGCATGGAGTTTGAGTCACTACTAAGAATATTCAGTCTTAAGGTTGATATAACTACTAGTGAATGGATGACCAAAGTAGTCCTTCAACGAAAATTGTCCAGCGACATACTAGATGAATTATATGCACATCAACATAACACCATCCTGACAGTACAGGACATCACTGAAGGTTTACATTCCATCATAAACAAACGACGTGCAAATGAGGAAGTTAAAGCCTCATGCAAGCCTTCAGAAATAGAAAATAAGAGTCAATTAAAGGGTAAAACAACTACCCCAAATAAACATCAGTCAATTACTCAAACATCAAGTTGCAGAAAATCTGACAATGCAGCAGCAACCTCCAAGCCTACTGTTACTAGTTCACCCAAACCGGTAACTTCCAAACGTGCAGTAGGCTGGGGGACATGTATGTTCTGCAAAAAGAAACATTCAACATACCGTTGTGCTAAATATCCAACCAGAGACACTCGTATGGAGCGACTCCAGGAATTAGGGAGATGTGCAAGGTGTCTCAAGTCACACAACATAGACTATTGTGATACCCAATTCAACACCTGTAACAGGTGTAGAAGAGGTAGGCACCATGCAGCACTGTGCAAATATACGAAATTAACGTATTCAAGACCCAAGGTGGAAGATAGCATTCCCACCACAGTACAGTACTGCAAGGTGCAACCAACAAAGAGTGTCCAATCGGCAAAGTCTAAAGGTAATACGACTTTGCCTACTGCCCAAATTACCATCCTGAATAAGAGGGCCAAGGTCCATACCCGTGGGTTGTTTGACCAAGGATCCCAAAGAACATATGTCACTAAAAAGTTGGCAGATGAACTACAATTAAGGCCTGTAGCCCAGATGTCATTCAACATCTCAGGGTTTGTAACAGATGCAGGACCTCAAGTCTACCAGGTGGTACAACCATCAGTACGCTTAGGCAGGTACGTCTGTCGAGTACAAGCCATTGTGGTGGACAAAATACCAGTAGACCTACAAGTTCAAGGTCTGAGAGCAACAGCCAAATTCCTGAGAAATAGAGGAATAAAATTGGCAGATAATATAAAGTCTGATCACCTCACTGACTTCGGTCTCCTTGTTGGGACAGACTATTGTCATCGATTCATCGGTAGCCCTACTAAATATCAGGGTATAACCATGTTAAACTCTGCAGGAGGTAAATTACTCTCAGGCCCAGTAACAAGCCTGAGGAGACCTATGCCTGCAGATAAACAATACTAGTAGAAATCTAAATTTGTCAGCTGATTATATTTCTCCAGTAGCATTATACTAAGGAGATTACAGCTGACTATACCAACAGAGGTTGATGTTAGTATCATCATTTAAAGCTGGAGATGAGTTCATGAGGCCTCAATGGCAAATCAGTGAACAGTAGCCTAAAACAGCTACAAGTCACTGCGACCAATGTCACTGAACCCACTGCAGTCTCAGAACCATACTTTACTTTAATGATGAGCTATTCAATCTTCTGAATCAATTAACTAAATTAAACCCCAATAAATCTGATGACTGATTTGATACATTTATTATTTAATCAAAATGTATTCCATGGGCCTCAGTGTTTATATATCAGTGACCAGTTACCTGAAGAAACTTCAAGTTATATCTAATGTCACTGATCTCACTGCAGTCCCTGAATCATACTTGACTGTAGTACTTGATCACATTCAGTCTTCTGGGTTAAATAATATGTATAAGGCTTGAATATTAGCCTTTCAAGAGTTGACAGGGAAATGAAATCGCATTAGACTTCTAACCCCTGCAGCCGTACGGGACATCCGTCCTGTACGAACAGACACACAAATGTGTGATTACTAACTACTAACATCAAATTAATCTAATAATTCGAAGGAGGAGTATCGGTGTTCGTCTGTTCTAAATAGGACTTCGACCCGTGAGCAGCCCCTGGGGAATTATGTCGGAAAATCCGACACCATTTAATATATTATACAGATAATAGCTGTGTTGTATAAACAAGTTACCCATAGAAAACGTAACTTGTAGTGTAATTACCGTCTAAAGAAAACGGGATATCATCACCACATACTATTATAATTCACCACCTATTATGGTGGGAATTATTCTTAAATACATTAGTCTTTGGACTTTACCATCATAAAAACAACTTATATAAATTAACTTAATTATCAATATTAAAGTAGAGTAAATGTGACCCTTCTATCACTTTCTGAAATCTGGACAATGTCAGCCAGGCGTCAGTGAGGAAGGAGGGGCAGCCATTGTTGTGTCACATCCGAGACGCGTGGAAAAAATTCGGCTCCTATCATATCTGGACAATGTCGGCCAGGCGTCAATAGTATGGAGTGTTAGACGCAGCCATTGTTGAGACTAGACCAGAGGCTCACACGGGAGCAAATTCGGCTCCTGTTAATTTACTTGGACGTAGTGTTATGGAAACCAGAAGTGTACCATTATCAACACGCTGTCTACAAATGAAGTTAAGTGTTCTTTCCGAAACCCATTATCTTTCATTTATGGCCATTAATGTCATTTTATAGGGTGGTCCGGTTAGAGCACGACATAGCCTCAAACTAAAGGTAATTCAGCCAGGTCTTTATTGTTCCATGTATAGTGTTTTCTCTGATATAGCTTGTCATATATAGAACCTGGCTTCACAGTTAGCGCCTTTTTGACAGGTCAAGACGAGGAAGACTTTGTGCACCAGTTTCTGGGTGATGGAAGCTACCTCAAAGAGGATAATTTGGTGTCTACACCCTAGTTATACCTGGTGGACTAACCTGCTGTACTATAAGATAAGGAACCTCTTCAATGTATGTAGTTAATACTGTAGTTTGATTGGCTGCATATATATAAATATAACCCCCCTAATGTGTAGAGGATCGATTTGTGAGATTATGAGATTATTGCAAAAAATACAGTCCACTTAACATCATACAAATTGCTATCGAAGTATACAAATTAACGTAAATATAAATTCTATATATATTCATATAAATTAAATAAATATAAATCTCACAGGTCGGTTCCCACAACCACCACACACACAACCAACACACACACAACCACCACACACACAACCAACACACACACAACCAACACACACACAACCAACACACACACAACCACCACACACACAACCACCACACACAACCACCACACTCACAACCACCACACACACAACCACCACACACACAACCACCACACACACAACCAACAGACACACAATCACCACACACACAACCAACACACACACAACCACCACACACACAACCACCACACACACAACCACCACACACACAACCACCACACTCACAACCACCACACACACAACCACCACACACACAACCACCACACACACAACCAACACACACACAACCACCACACACACAACCAACACACACACAACCACCACACACACAACCACCACACACACAACCACCACACACACAACCAACAGACACACAACCACCACACACACAACCACCACACTCACAACCACCACACACACAACCACCACACACACAACCACCACACACACAACCAACAGACACACAACCACCACACACACAACCAACACACACACAACCACCACACACACAACCAACACACACACAACCACCACACACACAACCAACACACACACAACCAACACACACAACCACCACACACACAACCACCACACACACAACCAACACACACACAACCACCACACACACAACCACCACACACACAACCACCACACTCACAACCACCACACACAACCACCACACACAACCAACACACACACAACCACCACACACACAACCACCACACACACAACCAACAGACACACAACCACCACACACACAACCAACAGACACACAACCACCACACACACAACCACCACACGCACAACCAACAGACACACAACCAACACACACACAACCACCACACACACAACCAACACACACACAACCAACAGACACACAACCACCACACACACAACCACCACACGCACAACCACCACACACACAACCAACAGACACACAACCACCACACACACAACCACCACACACACAACCAACAGACACACAACCACCACACACACAACCACCACACACACAACCAACAGACACACAACCACCACACACACAACCACCACACACACAACCAACACACACACAACCACCACACACACAACCAACACACACACAACCACCACACACACAACCACCACACACACAACCACCACACACACAACCAACACACACACAACCACCACACACACAACCAACACACACACAACCACCACACACACAACCACCACACACACAACCACCACACACACAACCAACACACACACAACCACCACACACACAACCAACACACACACAACCACCACACACACAACCACCACACACACAACCAACACACACACAACCACCACACACACAACCAACAGACACACAACCAACAGACACACAACCACCACACACACAACCAACAGACACACAACCACCACACACACAACCAACAGACACACAACCAACACACACACAACCACCACACACACAACCACCACACACACAACCAACACACACAATCACCACACACACAACCAACACACACACAACCACCACACACACAACCAACACACACACAACCACCACCTTGAGGCTACCTTGAGGTGCTTCCGGGGCTTAGTGTCCCCGCGGCCCGGTCGTCGACCAGGCCTCCTGGTTGCTGGAATGATCAACCAGGCTGTTAGACGCGGCTGCTCGCAGCCTGACGTATGAGTCACAGCCTGGTTGATCAGGTATCCTTTGGAGGTGCTTATCCAGTTCTCTTGAACACTGTGAGGGGTCGGCCAGTTATGCCCCTTATGTGTGGCGGAAGCGTGTTGAACAGTCTCGGGCCTCTGATGTTGATAGAGTTCTCTCTCAGAGTACCTGTTGCACCTCTGCTTTTCAACGGGGGTATTCTGCACATCCTGCCATGTCTTGTGGTCTCATGTGATGTTATTTCTGTGTGCAGGTTTGGGACCAGTCCCTCAATTATTTTCCACGTGTAAATTATTATGTATCTCTCCCGCCTGCGCTCAAGGGAGTACAGATTTAGGCTCTTTAGTCGGTCCCAGTAATTTAGATGTTTTACTGAGTGGATTCTAGCAGTAAAGGATCTCTGCACGCTCTCTAGGTCAGCAATTTCTCCAGCTTTGAAAGGGGCTGTCATTGTGCAGCAGTACTCCACTCTAGATAGCACAAGCGTTTTGAAAAGTATCATCATCGGTATAGCATCTCTAGTGTGAAAAGTTCTTGTTATCCAACCTGTCATTTTTCTTGCAGTTGTGACGGCTACTTTATTGTGTTCTTTAAAGGTAAGGTCTTCCGACATGAGTACACCCAGATCCTTTACATTGCCTTTTCGTTCTATGTTATGATTTGCCTGCGTTTTGTACGTGGTTTCTGTTTTTATATTTTCAATTTTTCCGTAGCGCATGAGCTGAAACTTATCCTCGTTGAATACCATATTATTTTCTGTAGCCCATAGAAAGACCTGATCTACATCTGATTGGAGGTTTACCGTGTCCTCTATGTTGCCAACTCTCATGAAAATCCTAGTGTCACCTGCAAAGGATGATACAGTGCTATAGGTTGTGTTCTGGTCTATGTCCGATATGAGGATGAGAAAAAGTACTGGAGCAAGCACAGTACCCTGGGGGACTGAGCTCTTCACGGTTGATGGGCTGGATTTTATTTTGTTGACTATTACACATTGGGTTCTGTCAGTCAGGAAATTGTAGATCCATCTGCCTATTTTCCCGGTAATTCCTTTTGAACGCATTTTATGTGCAATAACACCATGGTCACATTTATCAAAAGCTTTTGCGAAATCTGTGTAAATTACATCAGCGTTTTGTTTGTCTTCCATAGCATCTAATGCCATATCATAGTGGTCCAGCAACTGCGACAGGAAAGAGCGCCCTGTTTTGAAACCATGTTGTCCGGGGTTATGGAGATGCTGTGATTCCATGTATTTTGTGATCTTACTTCTTAGCACTCTCTCAAAAATTTTTATGATGTGCGATGTTAGTGCTATCGGTCTGTAATTTTTTGCCTCTGCCTTATTTCCTCCTTTATGGAGTGGTGCTATCTCTGCTGTTTTTAGTATGTCAGGGATAACGCCAGTATCTAGGCTTTGTCTCCACAGAATGTGAAGGGCCTGCGATAGTGGTTTTTTACAGTTCTTGATGAATATGGAGTTCCAAGAATCCGGGCCTGGTGCAGAGTGCATAGGCATACTGTTTATGGCTTCTTCAAAATCTAGTGGGGATAGGGCGACGTCTGATATGTGATTTGATGTTGGTATCATATCCATTTCAAAATTCATTTTCACCACACACACAACCACCACACACACAACCAACAGACACACAATCACCACACACACAACCAACACACACACAACCAACACACACAACCACCACACACACAACCACCACACTCACAACCACCACACACACAACCACCACACACAACCACCACACTCACAACCAACACACACACAACCAACACACACACAACCACCACACACACAACCACCACACACACAACCACCACACTAACAACCACCACACACACAACCACCACACTCACACAACCACCACACACACACACAACCACCACACACACAATCACCACACACACACAACCACCACACTCACAACCACCACACTCACAACCACTATACACACAACCAACACACACACACAACCACCACACACACACAACCACCACACTCACACAACCACCACACTCACAACCACACCACTCACAACCACCACACTCACAACCACCATACACACAACCACCACACACACAACCACCACACACAACCACCACACACACACAACCACCACACACACACACAACCACCACACACACAACCACCACACACAACCACCACACACACAACCACCACACACAACCACCACACACACACAACCACCACACACACACAACCACCACACACACAACCACCACACACACAACCGCCACACACACACAACCACCACACACACACACAACCACCACACACACACAACCACCACACACACACACAACCACCACACACACACACAACCACCACACACACACACACAACCACACACACAATCACCACACACACACACAACCACCACACACAACCACCACACACACACACACAACCACCCCACACACAACCACTACACACACACACACACAACCACCACACACAACCACCACACACACAACCACCACACACAACCACCACACACACAACCACCACACACACAACCTCCACACACACACACACACAACCACCTCACACACACACACACACAACCACCACACACACACACACACACACAACCACCACACACACACACAACCACCACACACACACAACCACCACACTCACACAACCACAACACTCACACAACCACCACACACACACAACCACCACACACACAACCACCACACACACACACACAACCACCACACACAACCAACACACACACACACAACCACCACACACACACACACACACACACACACAACCACCACACACAAACACAACCACCACACACACACACAACAACAACTACACACACACACAACCACTACACACACAACCACCACACTCACAACCACCACACACACACACCACCACACACACACACAACAACAACTACACACACACACAACCACTACACACACAACCACCACACACACAACCACCACACACACACACAACCACCACACACACACACAACCACCACACACACACAACCACCACACACACACACACACCACACACACACAACCACCACACACACACAACCACACACACACACACCACACACACACACAACCACCACACACACACACAACCACCACACACACAACCACCACACTCACAACCACCACACACACACACCACCACACACAACCACCACACACACACAACCACCACACACACACAACCACCACACACACAACCACCATACTCAAAACCACCACACACAACCACCACACACAACCACCACACGCACAACCACCACACGCACAACCACCACACACAACCACTACACACACAACCACCACACACAACCACCACACGCACAACCACCACACGCACAACCACCACACACACATCCACCACACACAACCACCACATGCACAACCACCACACGCACAACCACCACACGCACAACCACCACACACACCACCACCATACACACCACCACCACACAAACAACCACCACACACACCACTACCACACACACCACCACTACACACAACCACCACACCACAACCACCACACACACACAACCACCACACTCACAACCACCACCACACACAACCACCACACTCATAACCACTACACTCACAACCACTACACGCACAACAATACACACAATCCCAATACTCAAAATCACCACAATCACAACCACCACACTCACAACCACCACACTCACAACCAGCACACACACAACCACCACACTCACAACCACCACATACACAACCACCACACTCATAACCACTACACTCACAACCACTACACGCACAACCACAACACACACAATCCCAATACTCAAAACCACCACACTCACAACCACCACACACACAACCACCACACTCACAACCACCACACTCAGAACCACCACACACACAACCACCACACACACAACCACTACACACAACCACCACACACACAACCACCACAAACTCCACCACCACACACACACCACCAACATACACACACACAACCACGACACTCACAACCACCACACACAACCACCACACTCACAACCACCACACACACAACCACTACACACAACCACCACACACACAACCACCACAAACTCAACCACCACACACAACCACCACACACACACCACCAACATACACACACACAACCACGACACTCACAACCACCACACTCACAACCACCACACACACACACACAACCACCACACACACAACCACCACACTCATAACCACCACACACACAACCACCACACTCACAACCACCACACACACAACCACCACACACACACAACCACCACACACAAAACCATCACACACACACACAACCACCACACACACACACAACCCCCACAGACACAACCACCACACTCACAACCACCACACACACAACCATCACACACACACATAACCACAACAGACACAACCACCACACTCACAACCACCACATTCACCACCACCACACACACAACCACCACACTCACAACCACCACACTCACAACCACCACACTCACAACCACCACACTCACAACCACCACACACACCACCACCACACACACCACCACACTCACAACCACCACACACACACACCACCACACACACAACCACCACACTCACAACCACCACACACACACAACCACCACACTCACAACCACCACACACACCACCACACACACAACCACCACACTCACAACCACCACACACACACAACCACCACACTCACAACCACCACACACACACAGCACCACACACACAACCACCACACTCACAACCACCACACTCACAACCACCACACTCACAACCACCACACACCCCCACCACACACTCAACCACCACACTCACAACCACCACACACACAACCTCCACACTCACAACCACCACACACACAACCACCACACTCACAACCACCACACACACAACCACCACACACACACAAGCACCACACACACAACCACCACACACACACACCACCACACACACAACCTCCACACTCACAACCACCACACACCCCCACCACACACACAACCACCACACTCACAACCACCACACACACAACCACCAAACTCACAACCACCACACACACAACCACCACACTCACAACCACCACACACACAACCACCACACACACACAAGCACCACACACACACTCACAACCACCAAACACTCACAACCACCAAACACTCACAACCACCTCACTCACAACCACCACACACACAACCACCACACTCACAACCACCACACTCACAACCACCACACTCACAACCACCACACTCACAACCACCACACTCACAACCACCACACACACACAACCACCACACACACTCACAACCACCAAACACTCACAACCACCACACACACAACCACCACACACTCACAACCACCACACACATACTCACAACCACCAAACACTCACAACCACCACACACACCACTACCATACACACAACCACCACACCACAACCACCACATTTACAACCATCACCACACACAACCACCACACTCACAACCACCACTCACAACCACCACACTCACAACCACCATACTCACAACCACCACACACAACCACAACACTCAAAACCACCACACTCACAATCACTACACTCACACACACAACCACCACACACTCACAACCACCACACTCACAACCACCACATACACAACCACCACTCATAACCACTACACTCACAACCACTACACGCACAACCACAACACACACAATCCCAATACTCAAAACCACCACACTCACAACCATCACACTCACAACCACCACATACACAACCACCACACTCACAACCACCACACTCACAACCACCACACACACAACCACCACACACAACCACCACACACACACACACACAACCACCACACTCACAACCACCACACACACAACTACCACACACACAGCCACCACACTCACAACCACCACATACACAACCACCACACTCAAAACCACCACACACACATAACCATCACACTCACAACCACCACATACACAACCACCACACACACACAACCACCACACACACACACAACCACCACACTCACAACCACCACACACACAACTACCACACACACACAACCACCACACTCACAACCACCACACACACACACACAACCACCACACACACACACACCCACAACCACCACACTCACAACCACCACACACACAACTACCACACACACAACCACCACACTCACAACCACCACACACACACAACCACCACACACACACACAACCACCACACTCACAACCACCACACTCACAACCACCACACTCCCAACCACCACACCCACAACCACCACACTCAACCACCACACTCACAATCACCACACCCACCACACACACAACCACCACACACACACACAACCACCACACACACAACCACCACACACACAACCATCACACACACAACAACCACACACACACACACAACCACCACACTCACAACCACCACACACACAACTACCACACACACAACCACCACACTCACAACCACCACACACACACAACCACCACACACACACACACAACCACCACACACACAACCACCACACACACAACCACCACACACACAACCACCACACTCACACAACCACCACACACACACACAACCACCACACACACAATCACCACACACACACAACCACCACACTCACAACCACCACACTCACAACCACTATACACACAACCAACACACACACACAACCACCACACACACACAACCACCACACTCACAACCACACCACTCACAACCACCATACACACAACCACCACACACAACCACCACACACACAACCACCACACACAACCACCACACACACAACCGCCACACACACACACAACCACCACACACACACACACACACCACACACACACAACCACCACACACACACAACCACACACACACACACCACACACACACACAACCACCACACACACACACAACCACCACACTCACAACCACCACACACACAACCACCACACACAACCACCACACACACAACCACCACACACAACCACCACACACACACAACCACCACACACACACAACCACCACACACACAACCACCACACACACAACCGCCACACACACACACAACCACCACACACACACACAACCACCACACACACACAACCACCACACACACACACAACCACCACACACACACACAACCACCACACACACACACACAACCACACACACAATTACTACACACACACACACACACAACCACCACACACAACCACCACACACACACACACAACCACCCCACACACAACCACTACACACACACACACACAACCACCACACACACAACCACCACACACAACCACCACACACACAACCACCACACACACAACCTCCACACACACACACACACACAACCACCTTACACACACACACACACACAACCACCACACACACACACACACACACAACCACCACACACACACACACACACACAACCACCACACACACACACAACCACCACACACACACAACCACCACACTCACACAACCACAACACTCACACAACCACCACACACACACAACCACCACACACACAACCACCACACACACACACACAACCACCACACACAACCAACACACACACACACAACCACCACACACACACACACACACACACACACAACCACCACACACAAACACAACCACCACACACACAACCACCACACACACACACAACAACAACTACACACACACACAACCACTACACACACAACCACCACACTCACAACCACCACACACACACACCACCACACACACACACAACAACAACTACACACACACACAACCACTACACACACAACCACCACACACACAACCACCACACACACACACAACCACCACACACACACACAACCACCACACACACACAACCACCACACACACACACACACCACACACACACAACCACCACACACACACAACCACACACACACACACAACCACCACACACACACACAACCACCACACACACAACCACCACACTCACAACCACCACACACACACACCACCACACACAACCACCACACACACACAACCACCACACACACACAACCACCACACACACAACCACCATACTCAAAACCACCACACACAACCACCACACACAACCACCACACGCACAACCACCACACGCACAACCACCACACACAACCACTACACACACAACCACCACACACAACCACCACACGCACAACCACCACACGCACAACCACCACACACACATCCACCACACACAACCACCACATGCACAACCACCACACGCACAACCACCACACGCACAACCACCACACACACCACCACCATACACACCACCACCACACAAACAACCACCACACACACCACTACCACACACACCACCACTACACACAACCACCACACCACAACCACCACACACACACAACCACCACACTCACAACCACCACCACACACAACCACCACACTCATAACCACTACACTCACAACCACTACACGCACAACAATACACACAATCCCAATACTCAAAATCACCACAATCACAACCACCACACTCACAACCACCACACTCACAACCAGCACACACACAACCACCACACTCACAACCACCACATACACAACCACCACACTCATAACCACTACACTCACAACCACTACACGCACAACCACAACACACACAATCCCAATACTCAAAACCACCACACTCACAACCACCACACACACAACCACCACACTCACAACCACCACACTCAGAACCACCACACACACAACCACCACACACACAACCACTACACACAACCACCACACACACAACCACCACAAACTCCACCACCACACACACACCACCAACATACACACACACAACCACGACACTCACAACCACCACACACAACCACCACACTCACAACCACCACACACACAACCACTACACACAACCACCACACACACAACCACCACAAACTCAACCACCACACACAACCACCACACACACACCACCAACATACACACACACAACCACGACACTCACAACCACCACACTCACAACCACCACACACACACACACAACCACCACACACACAACCACCACACTCATAACCACCACACACACAACCACCACACTCACAACCACCACACACACAACCACCACACACACACAACCACCACACACAAAACCATCACACACACACACAACCACCACACACACACACAACCCCCACAGACACAACCACCACACTCACAACCACCACACACACAACCATCACACACACACATAACCACCACAGACACAACCACCACACTCACAACCACCACATTCACCACCACCACACACACAACCACCACACTCACAACCACCACACTCACAACCACCACACTCACAACCACCACACACACCACCACCACACACACCACCACACTCACAACCACCACACACACACACCACCACACACACAACCACCACACTCACAACCACCACACACACACAACCACCACACTCACAACCACCACACACACCACCACACACACAACCACCACACTCACAACCACCACACACACACAACCACCACACTCACAACCACCACACACACACACCACCACACACACAACCACCACACTCACAACCACCACACTCACAACCACCACACTCACAACCACCACACACCCCCACCACACACACAACCACCACACTCACAACCACCACACACACAACCTCCACACTCACAACCACCACACACACAACCACCACACTCACAACCACCACACACACAACCACCACACACACACAAGCACCACACACACAACCACCACACACACACACCACCACACACACAACCTCCACACTCACAACCACCACACACCCCCACCACACACACAACCACCACACTCACAACCACCACACACACAACCACCACACTCACAACCACCACACACACAACCACCACACTCACAACCACCACACACACAACCACCACACACACACAAGCACCACACACACACTCACAACCACCAAACACTCACAACCACCTCACTCACAACCACCACACACACAACCACCACACTCACAACCACCACACTCACAACCACCACACTCACAACCACCACACTCACAACCACCACACTCACAACCACCACACACACACAACCACCACACACACTCACAACCACCAAACACTCACAACCACCACACACACAACCACCACACACTCACAACCACCACACACATACTCACAACCACCAAACACTCACAACCACCACACACACCACTACCATACACACAACCACCACACCACAACCACCACATTTACAACCATCACCACACACAACCACCACACTCACAACCACCACTCACAACCACCACACTCACAACCACCATACTCACAACCACCACACACAACCACAACACTCAAAACCACCACACTCACAATCACTACACTCACACACACAACCACCACACACTCACAACCACCACACTCACAACCACCACATACACAACCACCACTCATAACCACTACACTCACAACCACTACACGCACAACCACAACACACACAATCCCAATACTCAAAACCACCACACTCACAACCATCACACTCACAACCACCACATACACAACCACCACACTCACAACCACCACACTCACAACCATCACACACACAACCACCACACACACAACCACCACACACACACACACAACCACCACACTCACAACCACCACATACACAACTACCACACACACAGCCACCACACTCACAACCACCACATACACAACCACCACACTCAAAACCACCACACACACATAACCATCACACTCACAACCACCACATACACAACCACCACACACACACAACCACGACACACACACACAACCACCACACTCACAACCACCACACACACAACTACCACACACACACAACCACCACACTCACAACCACCACACACACACACACAACCACCACACACACACACACCCACAACCACCACACTCACAACCACCACACACACAACTACCACACACACAACCACCACACTCACAACCACCACACACACACAACCACCACACACACACACAACCACCACACTCACAACCACCACACTCACAACCACCACACTCCCAACCACCACACCCACAACCACCACACTCAACCACCACACTCACAATCACCACACCCACCACACACACAACCACCACACACACACACAACCACCACACACACAACCACCACACACACAACCATCACACACACAACAACCACACACACACACACAACCACCAAACACGCACAACCACCACACACACACACACACACACACACACAACCACCACACATACACACACACAACCACCACACACATACACACACACAACCATCACACATACACACACACAACCACCACAGACAACCACCACACTAGTAGTAGGGATGGCAACGCACAGACGATTTTTTTTGGGGGGGGGAAAAATCGTCTGTGTGAGCCATGGTTTTCAGGGTTTTCAGGTCAAAAATCCCCTGTGAGTCGTGGGGGTTTCAGGTGAATTTGGAAATTCCCCTGTGAGTCGTACGACTCACAGACGAATTTTTGTTTTCTTGGAAATTCATGTGTATCGCTTGGGGGTTTTCAGGTAAATTTTGTCAGTCACAGATTTTAGAAGTAAGGATTTCTTACGAGAAAAATAATTTCCGAGACTTAGAAGTTTGTTAAAGTTCTTATGAGAAAAATAATTTCCGAGACATAGAAGTTTGTTAAGGCCTTATGGGACAAATTCAAGTAACGTATGTAGCTCTTTAGGGCTTCCAGGAGAACTCTACGGACATGTTTTACATGTTTTCAACTTACAAAATCGTCTATGTAAGCCTTAGTTATTCATATAAATTTAGAAAATCACCTGTGTAAGTCATGGTTTTCAGGGTTTCGTACATCACACCCCCCTCCCTCCCCCCTTACCTCGCAATCTCTCGCGTCACCTTTATTTACCTTACGCCCGGCCAGCCAGACCTCTTATCTTATCTTCTCCATAATAATATCTGGACCGTCCCTCCTCTCTCTCTCTCCTTTCATTCAGTTCAACTATTTTCCAACATCGTATGTTTGCTCCTTTTCATTAAGCAAGTCAGTTTTACACAAATAAATCATGTTAGTAAGCATGTTCTAGCTCACGTTCCCCCACCTTAGTCCCCTGTCGTATAATGAATACTATCATTCCAATCCCTCTAAAATTTAAAAATAATCATATTTCAAACGTAGTTCAATACAGTAATTTAGTTACCAAGCTCCAGCGCTTGTCCTCCGCCTTAGCTCTCTCTCGTATCTTCGTTAGTATCAGTCCAATTTCCCTGAAATTTTTACCCTCTGTATTTCGGGCACCGTAAATAAGATCAAAACAGTTACCAAGCTCCAGCTCTTGTCCTCCGCCTTAGCTCTCTCTCGTATCTTCGTAAGTATCAGTCCAATTTCCCTGAAATTTCTACCCTCTGTATTTCAGGCACCGTAAATAAGATCAAAACAGTTACCAAGCTCCAGCGCTTGTCCTCCGCCTTAGTTCTCTTTCGTATCTTTGTAAATAAACCATCAATTTCCCTTAAATTGTTACCCTCTGTATTTCAGACACCGTAAATAAAATCAAGTCAGTTATCGAGCTCCAGCTCTCGTCCCCGCCTTAATTCTCTTTCGTATCTTTGTAAATAACCCATCAATTTCCCTAAAATTAAAAGCAGACATACTTCAAAGTTAGTAAATAAGATCAAGTCAGTTACTGAGCTCCAGCTCTCGTCCCCCACCCTCTTCCACCCTCAAGTCTTTGTAAATAAACCATCAATTTCCCTTAAATTGTTACCCTCTGTATTTCAGACACCGTAAATAAAATCAAGTCAGTTATCGAGCTCCAGCTCTCGTCCCCGCCTTAATTCTCTTTCGTATCTTTGTAAATAACCCATCAATTTCCCTAAAATTAAAAGCAGACATACTTCAAAGTTAGTAAATAAGATCAAGTCAGTTACTGAGCTCCAGCTCTCGTCCCCCACCCTCTTCCACCCTCAAGTCTTTGTAAATAAACCATCAATTTCCCTTAAATTTTTACCCTCTGTATTTCAGACACCGTAAATAAAATCAAGTCAGTTATCGAGCTCCAGCTCTCGTCCCCGCCTTAATTCTCTTTCGTATCTTTGTAAATAACCCATCAATTTCCCTAAAATTAAAAGCAGACATACTTCAAAGTTAGTAAATAAGATCAAGTCAGTTACTGAGCTCCAGCTCTCGTCCCCCACCCTCTTCCACCCTCAAGTCTTTGTAAATAAACCATCAATTTCCCCCGAAATTTTTACCCTCTGTATTTCAGACATAGTAAATATGATGAAAACAATTATAAAACTCTAGCTCTTGTCCTCTGTCCAAGTTCACTCCTGTAAATTCATTACTATCAATCCAAATCCCCCTGAGATTTAAACACCCAACTACATTTTCAGACATAGTAAATAAAAACCAGTTCAGTTATCAAGTTACAACTCTTGTGCCCCAGCTTAGTTCATTTGTGCAAGTTCTTTATTTTCCAACTAAATCACCCTGAGATTTAAGATCACCTTATTTTCTAACGTAGTAAAATTAATCTGGACATTAGCCTTAGATCATCAGACATAAATATATTCGATCAAGTCCGTCTCCAGCGTATCTCTTATCCGAGTATACACATAACCCCAACCTGTTTAATTATCTTTCACCCCCTCCCACCTTCCTCCATCTCATCCAAGTCTCATAAATTTAAATGTAGCTGTTAATTTGCGTTCTTTCCCCGTTCATAGCATATTCTCTGTAAGTTCAGATCTGTACTTAGTCTTACATATTCTCTACTTCTTTCCCATTTTATACAAGACTTAAACAACTATTACCGTCTCCTCTATCTTATTTAAACATGAGTCATATGTAAATATACCCGACTCTTTCCATCCATTACAAGTCCTAGCTTGTTCACCGCCCAACTCACTACGCTATTTCTACTCTACATGTTATAGCATGTTTTCCGCTCATCTTGGTACCAACCCTTACAATCTCTCTCTCATTCCTTTACATGTCTCAGCATGTTCGCCTCGCATCTTACTACGCTGTCTACTTTACATGTTGTAGCGTGTATTACTGTGTCCCATATCTTATTTAAACATGAGTCATATGTAAATATACCCGACTCCTTCCATCCATTACAAGTCCTAGCTTGTTCACCGCCCAACTCACTACACTGTCTACTTTACATGTTGTAGCATGTTTTCCGCACATCTTGATACCATCCCTTACAATCTCTCAATCCTTTACACATCCCAACTTTCAACCCTTTCTTACAATTTTCCTCCATCCCTCCGCTACATGTTCTTACCCGTTCATTACAGTCCACTACATATTCTCTAATCATCTCTGTACTAATTCTCAAAACTAGTTGTTTCTGTCATTTTAGTAAGTAAGTAAGTAGATCATCGTTATTAACAACGACAACAACAACAACAACAGTAACATTACTAATTCACAGTAAGTTACTACTGAGCATTTGGTAGTTATCCATTTTCAAATAAGGTCAATATAAATCATTCTAAGACATCTTCGTACAATTAAAGATACTTGCCTGTGCACTAAGTCATTACTTACAGTAGCATCTTAAGGCATTGTTTTCGTAACTCAGTTTTATTAAACATACACCTTCATTAGTCAAAGGAAAACTTTTCAAGTCATTGTATTCAATATTTCCGTTAAACTTACTACATCATGTCATTATTCTGTTTCATAATTAAGTACTTGTTTCAGTCCTCCAATGTAATAAGCAAATTATTCTATTAAGGATAAAGAAATCTTATTTAGAAGAGACATTAAGTTTATTACAACATTTAACGCATACAAGTGTTTTTAGTAGTTATACAGGTATTCAAGAAAATCATAAGTGTTCAAGAAGCAATCATATACAAGTGTTCTTAGTAGTTATACAGGTATTCAAGAAAATCATAAGTGTTCAAGAAGCAATTGGATTTATTATATATAAAATATTTCCTCTACAAATTGGACAGCATTTCAGAGCTAAAAGACAACCACTGCATGTCACCATATGTTTACATGGTAGTATTACAATATTTATATTTTTATCCATACAAACTCTGCATAAAATATCTTCTTCCCAAGATTGATCTGTACAGTCCTTGTTTTCAAAAGTGTTAGTACAAGTCTCCGGTAAAGTTTTCAATCCCAGATCTTCAAGCGTAACTTCTTGTTCCTTTTTATCATCAACTGCTTCATAAATTAAGTCCCGTACCCGTAAATAAATATCTGTTCCCTCTTGCATATACCTCAACACGATTTCTAGACATCTACTTTGTATAATAAAAGGCAACAAATCTCTGGATTCCTTAAGATACTCACTTAAAGCATATCTTATACTCTCCACAGGTATTAATTTTTGATGAATCAGATGTTTGAACTTATCCATACCCTCCATTAAGATATTAATTAAATCATTGTCTATAGGTTTTATAGGTAATGGCATTGTCAATCTAGCATTCTTAACAAATTCCTTGCCCCTTGCAAGAATAATGTAAGCACATTCTGGACTACATCTCGCATGTAAAGTCCAAGGATCATCTTCTGGTCTCCAATTTCGTATTCCACAGGCGCAGTGATAGCAGCAGACGTGGTCACTTATACCTGAAAACCATAAAACAATCCAGCATTATCTCGTTACTATCTTTTAACTAATATTCATTATTTCTTTACTTATAACTCTATTAAGTTTAAAATAGTTAAAACACTTCATACCACAGTAAAAAAAACCAGCTTCTGCCAGCTCATGAGAAGTTTGCTTGACGCTTCCAGGCCATGTCATATCAAATGTCTCTAGGCGACATTTATAAGTTACCAATCCTGGATTCAGCGATTTCCTAAATTTTATCAATCCCAGATCTTCCTTAGGAGGAGCACCACCTAAAAAAATATAACGTAGTTACGTAAATTATTCTTTAGAAGAATAAGAAGTATCTATTTAAGCAATCAAGTTTTGTACAGAGTATATAAGACTGGTATAAGAATACATCATAAGAATATATACTTACTACTACCACTTATTTTCTTATTTCCCAATTCTATTTTATGGGAAACAAATTCCAGTCCATATTTGAAAGCTATCTCAGACACCTCTAAAGAAACATTGTCACTCCTCTCGCCTCTAATAAAGGCACAGTCTTGATTAATGATCTTATGACGTCTTCTGGGGGTATCACCAACAATCCATGCACCTACTATACAATAACAAAATGCACACAAACAGTAATCACTATTGCGAAGGTAATAGAACCCATCTTCAACTAAGTCAATAGGGTTTAACCACTTAATGGGCCAATCCACAAATGTTTGTAGTCTAACTCCTGCACATTTAAGGCTTTCTATACTGTAAAACTTCCTGGCACACAAAGGATCCATCGTGTGAGGGCAGCACTAACTATTAGAGTAGGATAAGCAAGTATATATATCCCTAAAATAAGTATCGTACATCGCTACATATTTAACAGTTTCCTCATTTATAATAGACAGTAATCTCCTCTAAATACTTCTCTATTTAAAAATCCTTAAAGTTTCATAATTAAATAAAGCTCTTATATAAATACTTAGTAAACTACTTTCATTATTTATTAGACTTATTAGAAAAATACATCACTTTGGCAATCTCGCTAAAAGTATACTGTTACGTCATTATTCGTAGCTGCCGTACATAATGATAGATATATATATATAATTTAGTAGTAAATTCTTATTTAATCTAATTAAAATATATGCTTAAAGCATCTATATCCTAAAATGAAATATACTATTAGTTATAATGTAATATATAATATCACTCTAAGGTAACAAAAATCCTTATTAATATATTCAAATAAGTGGTAACTTTTACATTTCCCCCAATATAAGAGCGCGGACCTCACATTAGGGATATTATTACGACTATCTGGATCGTATCTACTACCTTACGAGGAAGAAAATTCACCATGGATACTGTTCTGACAACTTGTCAGGGTTATTTAACCGACGATTCATTTTGTAATAATGAAACCTGTATTGTGTACGGAGTGAACTGTATATCCTGTGTTCCCCGAGGAATGGCCCTAGACTTAGCCAAGAAATATTCTCATGCTGATGCTTATAATGTTCGCCGACCCTTGTACAGTCTTAAGAGATGTATCCCTGAAGATCGTCCAGTACCAGGAACAATTCATATCTCTAAAGGAGAAAATCTTCCGTATATTGTTGCTATAGCCACACAATACGGTATTGGATTACCTATAGAAAGTAATAACATTGCTCAGGGAATTATAGAAAACTCAAAAGACAGAAACATGCTCTCTGGATTAAACGAAGATACATCCATTAATCGTCTCGTCTACTTCAAGAATGGTATGAAAGATTTATTTAACTTTATCAAGGGCTCTCCTCAAATTATGAGAGTTATAATACCAACAGGAATTGGGATTACATGTGTTCGAAGAGATAAAGTTTGGGAAAATACTTATCTTCCTGTTATTGAAGATATGTATAAACAGTTAAAACCCTACGGAGTGGAAGTTAAATTACTGTTTAACGAGGAGATTATGCAGAGGAAGAGCAAGTAACACTTGGCAACCTTTTGTGTGCGCAGTGTTTCTACGCGCAGCCTAAAGATGTATATATGCTTCCCCCGGAGTGATCTCTTACGGTGTCCTCCTCTTCTTGGATGTCAGAATCTACTTCAAGCTTGGATATTCAAGGCTATGGAGATCAAGACTATTATTGGAGACTTTGCCTCCCTGTCCGTCTACAATAATCACGACTGTTTATTGTACGATCTTGATGCTACGAGTGTACAAATGTGTAAAATTGTGCAAGGATTGTGGGATCGTTACCCATATGCGAGATTACATCGTGAAAACTTTCCTTACAAAAACAGGGCTGTTGTATCTTATCGCAGTAACCCTGGCAGTATACATATTGGAGAACCACCTGAATTTAACAACAGGATGGATGAAGATCCCCATCTACCCCTTATTATTGGTTTAGTGACTCAGTTTGCTAGTAGACCTGCAACTTTACCAGCATATGAAAATCCTCCGTGTGAAGTACGAAGTTTAGATGAACATTTTTACGATGGACTTGAAAAAGATACAGAATATCAGAGATGGCGCTGGTTTGAAAATGCTCTGAAGGAAGCCCTTGTTTTCATTCTTAAAAGATGTGTTAAGAGAATTATTATTCCATATGGGTTTGGCATGTCAAGTTATTTGGACAACTGCGCAGTATGGGAAAGTAAATATTTGCCTATACTTGAGAAAATAGGACAAAAACTACGAAAACGAGGTATTGTACTCTTCATAGTACGTCCTGAAAACATCGTTCCTCCTCAGTCATCCACCCACGGCATCTTTGAAAATAAGATTCCATACATTGCTGTTCTTCAAAATGGACCCACAACTAATGCTACTGATGCTGCTAGGACACCTGAAGATGATGCTACGCCTGCTACCGCTGATGCTAGTTCACCTTCTATCAACACTAAGTTGTCTGATACAATTAATTCAACACCTGTTAATGTTACTACGTCTGTTGATACTAATGTTACAATGTGTGTTAGTAGTAGTTTTACAAATTTAGAAGAGAAGATGGATTGGGAATAATAATGTCTGTAAATAATTTATACTTTGTACATTTTTACAAATTAAATACATTGTACATTTTTACACATTAAATAACAAAATAGAAACTCGTGTGTTTATTTTCTCCCTTTTTAATGTCTAAATGTCAACTCTACTTTTCTGAGTATATAGGAAGAGGTACGAAACTTTTTCTGTCTTACTTCAAGATGGATTGTTCTATGTACATGCAAGTGAAGCTTAAGCGTTTGAATAAGTGTATTATAGATGCTGATTTTACTAGTGATGAAATTCTAAAACCTGGAGACTGTCTTGTCTACGATTCTCATAATTTATCTGGTGGATTTGCACAACTGTTATGGGAAAAATATCCTTACAGTAAAGTTTCCGAGTGTGAAGTGGTACAGAATAATATAACTCCTGGTGGTATAGTACTTGCTTTATCTCCAGAACCAGAAATAAAACCTCATATTATAGGACTTCAATACAGTAGCTCTAATGAAGATCTAGGATTACAGAAAGATATTATTAAACGTTGGAGTTTTAAATCTGCAATAAGACAAATTTGTTGTCAGGCAAGAAATAATAATTTAATCCAGCGTATAATTATTCCATATGGTATTGGGTTTAATGACGGAATAGGATGGAGTAAAGAAGAACAAGAAGAATGGGAGACACACTATTTTCCAGGACTAGCCCATTTAGCTTATGTTTTAAAGAATAATAAAAAAGAATTATTAATGGTTCGTATACCTCTTGGAGAAGATGTTACGGGGACTGGGAGAGAGAAGAAACAAGTAGAGGGTGGATCTAATAAACGGAAGAGAATGTCATAGTTAAACTAGTAGATCTAAAATAACACATATAACTAATTTGGAAACTACAGCTAAGAGAGAGGGGCGGAGCGTAACAATCTCCGATGTGATAAGCTAGGTCGGGATATATCTTGACATAAACTCCCCATCTCGGTCCAGCAGTGAGAAGACATACTCGGATCGATGGCTGCTGTATACAGTAAGTGCTTATTGTATGATGTACTTACAGTACTCGTTATATTTGTTGTGATATAATTTTGCTTATTATTGAATATCTTTTAGTTTTGAAATATTATGATTATTTAATATTCCCTGTGTTAAATATTGTATTTTTCTTTGTTTAAAGATCTACCCCATATGATGGATGTGAAGAGTCTACCAGGGTTTGGAAGCATGCCTGATCTTGTGTCAGAAACTATATGGCAAAGTCCAGCTTCGACTGTTTTGTGGAAGAATATGCCCCTGGCGGAAAAACAGACTTATAAAGTGATGACACATACTGATAAATGTACGCATGAGAACATTGTTCCAGCTCTAGCAAAGTTTATTAGCAAAAGTGAAAATGTTTTAATGATACTGATTGGTCGTGATTTTATAAAGTTGAAAGAAGAACTTCCATTGATAAAATGTGACATAGTCTTATTTAGCTTAAAAGAGAGTGTTACAGATGTACTCAAGAAACATGAGAATTGTCAAGTGTTGTTGCTGACGAAAATTCCTAGTAAGGCCGAGATGAAGAAAATTTCTTTGTTATTTAAAGGCGATAAAATAATTTGCACTTTTAGACCTAAACCCCGTTTTAAATACATATTTCCAGAATTTGAAGAAGTGCCTATAGGATGTAACTTAAAGGATAAATTTTTTATAAGAAAATTTGTGAATTGGTTCTCCAAATGCTGCAAACTGGTTTATTAATAAGTTGAGTTCTGAAGAACGAGAAGTGTATACTATAATGAGCCAGGATGAACTGAAACAGCAGGTAAATAGTAAGACTGTGAAAGAGCTTAGTATTATTCACCCTAAAACGGAAGAAGATGAACATTGGAGTTTAATTGATCATATGGAGGAGAGCTTTCCATCGTTTCCGTTAAATTTAATAAAGATGAGACCAGAAATAGGATATCATACCCCCCAAAAGATAGAAATAGAGGCAGTGATGAGATTTATAGGACAGGATCCTGTACTTGGTGTTTTCTCTGGTATGGCCTTTATTGAAAATCTTATTAGGATAAGACATACTAATGTGGTACGAGCTACAGATAATTACTCGAATATGGGTGAGAGTAAGTGGATGGAGGTTGAGCAAATGGATGCTGTAGAAGCAGTTAGGACTTATTGTAATGACAGAGAAGTACTTCTAATGTCCTGGCCTGAATTGATTTGTGATGATAATGTTTATAGCGATGCTTTCTATGTTTTAAAGGAATTTAAGGGACAAAAACTAATCTATTTTGGAGAAGGGGAAGGGGGATGCTGTGCATGTGATGGATTTTTTAACTTGCTGGATAGTGAGTTTCATTGTGTGAAATCAAATACATGTTTTACTTATAATTCTTTTATAAATTCAAATGTTTATTTCTATATAAGACTATAGTGTTTATGATTTCTTGAACACTTGTATAACTACTAAGAACACTTGTATATGATTGCTTCTTGAACACTTATGATTTCTTGAAATACCTGTATAACTACTAAGAACACTTGTATATGATTTTCTTGAACACTTGTAAAACTACTAAGAACACTTATGATTTCTTGAATACCTGTATAACTACTAAAAACACTTGTATGCGTTAAATGTTGTAATAAACTTAATGTCTCTTCTAAATAAGATTTCTTTATCCTTAATAGAATAATTTGCTTATTACATTGGAGGACTGAAACAAGTACTTAATTATGAAACCGAATAATGACATGAAGTAGTAAGTTTAACGGGAATATTGAATACAATGACTTGAAAAGTTTTCCTTTGACTAATGAAGGTGTATGTTTAATAAAACTGAGTTACGAAAACAATGCCTTAAGATGCTACTGTAAGTAATGACTTAGTGCACAGGCAAGTATCTTTAATTGTATGAAGATGTCTTAGAATGATTTATATTGACCTTATTTGAAAAAATGGATAACTGCTAAATGCTCAGTAGTAACTTACTGTGAATTAGTAATGTTACTGTTGTTGTTGTTGTTGTTGTTAGTAACGATGATCTACTTACTTACTTACTAAAATGACAGAAACAACTAGTTTTGAGAATTAGTACAGAGATGATTAGAGAATATGTAGTGGACTGTAATGAACGGGTAAGAACATGTAGCGGAGGGATGGAGGAAAATTGTAAGAAAGGGTTGAAAGTTGGGATGTGTAAAGGATTGAGAGATTGTAAGGGATGGTATCAAGATGTGCGGAAAACATGCTACAACATGTAAAGTAGACAGTGTAGTGAGTTGGGCGGTGAACAAGCTAGGACTTGTAATGGATGGAAGGAGTCGGGTATATTTACATATGACTCATGTTTAAATAAGATATGGGACACAGTAATACACGCTACAACATGTAAAGTAGACAGCGTAGTAAGATGCGAGGCGAACATGCTGAGACATGTAAAGGAATGAGAGAGAGATTGTAAGGGTTGGTACCAAGATGAGCGGAAAACATGCTATAACATGTAGAGTAGAAATAGCGTAGTGAGTTGGGCGGTGAACAAGCTAGGACTTGTAATGGATGGAAAGAGTCGGGTATATTTACATATGACTCATGTTTAAATAAGATAGAGGAGACGGTAATAGTTGTTTAAGTCTTGTATAAAATGGGAAAGAAGTAGAGAATATGTAAGACTAAGTACAGATCTGAACTTACAGAGAATATGCTATGAACGGGGAAAGAACGCAAATTAACAGCTACATTTAAATTTATGAGACTTGGATGAGATGGAGGAAGGTGGGAGGGGGTGAAAGATAATTAAACAGGTTGGGGTTATGTGTATACTCGGATAAGAGATAAGCTGGAGACGGACTTGATCGAATATATTTATGTCTGATGATCTAAGGCTAATGTCCAGATTAATTTTACTACGTTAGAAAATAAGGTGATCTTAAATCTCAGGGTGATTTAGTTGGAAAATAAAGAACTTGCACAAATGAACTAAGCTGGGGCACAAGAGTTGAAACTTGATAACTGAACTGGTTTTTATTTACTATGTCTGAAAATGTAGTTGGGTGTTTAAATCTCAGGGGGATTTGGATTGATAGTAATGAATTTACAGGAGTGAACTTGGACAGAGGACAAGAGCTAGAGTTTTATAATTGTTTTCATCATATTTACTATGTCTGAAATACAGAGGGTAAAAATTTCGGGTAAATTGATGGTTTATTTACAAAGACTTGAGGGCGGAAGAGGGTGGGGGACGAGAGCTGGAGCTCAGTAACTGACTTGATCTTATTTACTAACTTTGAAGTATGTCTGCTTTTAATTTTAGGGAAATTGATGGGTTATTTACAAAGATACGAAAGAGAATTAAGGCGGGGACGAGAGCTGGAGCTCGATAACTGACTTGATTTTATTTACGGTGTCTGAAATACAGAGGGTAAAAATTTAAGGGAACTTGATGGTTTATTTACAAAGATACGAAAGAGAACTAAGGCGGAGGACAAGCGCTGGAGCTTGGTAACTGTTTTGATCTTATTTACGGTGCCTGAAATACAGAGGGTAGAAATTTCAGGGAAATTGGACTGATACTAACGAAGATACGAGAGAGAGCTAAGGCGGAGGACAAGCGCTGGAGCTTGGTAACTAAATTACTGTATTGAACTACATTTGAAATATGATTATTTAAAATTTTAGAGGGATTGGAATGATAGTATTCATTATACGACAGGGGACTAAGGTGGGGGAACGTGAGCTAGAACATGCTTACTAACATGATTTATTTGTGTAAAACTGACTTGCTTAATGAAAAGGAGCAAACATACGATGTTGGAAAATAGTTGAACTGAATGAAAGGAGAGAGAGAGAGAGAGGAGGGACGGTTGAGATATTATTATGGAGAAGATAAGATAAGAGGTCTGGCTGGCCGGGCGTAAGGTAAATAAAGGTGACGCGAGAGATTGCGAGGTAAGGGGGGAGGGAGGGGGTGTGGTTCAATTACAGGTACACATAAACACACATAGCTTCACGTGTCTGTCGGTCTTGACAATAGTACACATGGATACGCACACAAAACAGTCCATACTCGTATGACATTATTTCATGATAAGACTTTAACAAACTTCTAAGTCTCGGAAATTATTTTTCTCATAAGAATTCCATACTTCTAAAAATCTGTGACTGACAAAATTTACCTGAAAACCCTGGCTCACACAGGTAACTTTTTCAGAAGTTGAAAACAGGCAAAATATGTCCGTAGAGTTCACCTGGAAATGCTGTGACACAAACACTATTTTTTCTAAAACTTTTCTTTAAGATTTTCCTACTTATTTTCATCATAAGAATGCTTAACAAACTTCTAAGATCTCGGAAATTATATTCCTCATAAGAATTCCTTACTTCCAAATCTGTGACTCCCCAAATTTGCCTGAAAACCCCCACGACTCACAGAGGATATTGGACCTCAAACAAAAAATCCCCTGTGAGTCGTACGACTCACAGGGGATCTCTGGCCTGAAAAAAAAAATCCCCTGTGAGTCGTACACCCTACTACTCACACTCACACAACCACCACACACACACACAACCACCACACTCACACAACCACCACACTCACACAACCACCACACACACACAACCACCACACACACAACCACCACACACACACATAACCACCACACACACAACCACCACACACACACAACCACCACACACACACACACAACTACCACACACACAACCACCACATTCACAACCACCACACACACAACCACCACACACACAACGACCACACTCACAACCACCATACACACAACCAACACACACACAACCACCACACTCACACAACCACCACACACACACAACCACCACACACACAACCACCACACACACAACCACCACACACACAACTACCACACACACAACCACCACACTCACAACCACCATACACACAACCAACACACACACAACCACCACACACAACCACCACACACACACAACCACCACACTCACAACCACCATACACACAACCAACACACACACAACCACCACACACACACAACCACCACACACACAACCACCACACACACAACCACCACACACACAACTACCACACACACAACCACCACACTCACAACCACCATACACACAACCAACACACACACAACCACCACACACACACAACCACCACACACACAACCACACACACACACAACCACCACACTCACAACCACCACACTCACACAACCACCACACTCACACAACCACCACACACACAAAACCACCACACACACACAACCAACACACACACAACCACCACACTCACACAACCACCACACACACACACAACCACCACACTCACAACCACCACACTCACACAACCACCACACTCACACAACCACCACACTCACACAACCACCACACACACACACAACCACCACACTCACACAACCACCACACACACAATCACCACACACACAACCACCACACACACAACCACCACACACACAACCAACACACACACAATCACCACACACACAACCACCACACTCACACAACCACCACACACACACACAACCACCACACACACACACAACCACCACACACACAATCACCACACACACACAACCACCACACTCACAACCACCACACTCACAACCACCATACACACAACCAACACACACACACAACCACCACACTCACACAACCACCACACTCACAACCAACACACTCACAACCACCATACACACAACCACTACACACACAACCACCACACACAACCACCACACACACACACAACCACCACACACAACCACCACACACACACACAACCACCACACTCACAACCACCACACACAGAACCACCACACACACAACCACCACACACACACACAACCACCACACACCACCACCACACACACACAACCACCACACACACACACACACAGCCACCACACACACACACAACCACACACACAATCACCACACACACACAACCACCACACACACACACACAGCCACCACACACACACACAACCACACACACAATCACCACACACACACAACCACCACACACACACAACCACCACACACACACACAACCACCACACACACAACCACCACACACACACACACATAACCACCACACACACACACACACAACCACCACACACACACACACATAACCACCACACACACACACACACACAACCACCACACACACACACACACACACACAACCACCACACACACACACAACCACCACACACACACAACCACCACACTCACACAACCACAACACTCACACAACCACCACACACACACAACCACCACACACACAACCACCACACACACACACAACCACCACACACACAACCACTACACACAACCCACACACACACACACACACACACACACACACACACACACACACACACACACACACACACACACACACACACACACACACACAACCACCACCCACACAACACCCACACACACACACACACACACACACACACACACACAACCACCACACACACAACACCCACACACACACACACACACACACACACACACACACACACACACACACACACACACACACACACACACACACACAACCACCACACACACAACACCCACACACACAACCACCACACACAAACACAACCACCACACACAAACACAACCACAACACACACAACCACCACACACACATACAACAACTACACACACACACAACCACTACACACACAACCACCACACTCACAACCACCACACACATACACACACACCACTACACACACACACCACCACACAAAACCACCGCACACACACAACCACTACACACACACATAACCACCACACACACAACCACCACACACACACAACCACCACACTCACACCACCACACACAACCACCACACACACACACAACCACCACACACACAACCACCACACATACAGCCACCACACACACACACAACCACCACACACACAACCACCACACACGCACACAACCACCACACACACAACCACCACGCACACAGCCACCACACACACACACAACCACCACACACACACACACAACCACCACACACACAACCACCACACACACAATTACCACACACACAACTACCACACACACAACCACCACACACACAACCACCACACACACAACCACCATACACACACACAACCACCACACACAACCAACACACACACAACCACCACACACAACCACCACACACACACAACCACCACACACACAACCACCACACAAACAACCACCATACACACAACCAACACACACACAACCACCACACACACAACCACTACACACACACACAACCACCACACACACACACAACCACCACACACACACAACCACCACACACACAACCACCACACACACACAACCACCATACACACAACCAACACACACACAACCACCACACGCACAACCACCACACACACACACACACACACACACACAACCACCACACATACACACACACAACCACCACACACATATACACACACAACCATCACACATACACACACACAACCACTACAGACAACCACCACACTCACACAACCACCACACACACACACAACCACCACACTCACACAACCACCACACTCACACAACCACCACACACACACAACCACCACACACACAACCACCACACACACACATAACCACCACACACACAACCACCACACACACACAACCACCACACACACACACAACCACCACACTCACACAACCACCACACACACAATCACCACACACACAACCACCACACACACAACCACCACACACACAACCAACACACACACAATCACCACACACACAACCACCACACTCACACAACCACCACACACACACACAACCACCACACACACACACAACCACCACACACACAATCACCACACACACACAACCACCACACTCACAACCACCACACTCACAACCACCATACACACAACCAACACACACACACAACCACCACACTCACACAACCACCACACTCACAACCAACACACTCACAACCACCATACACACAACCACTACACACACAACCACCACACACAACCACCACACACACACACAACCACCACACACAACCACCACACACACACACAACCACCACACTCACAACCACCACACACAGAACCACCACACACACAACCACCACACACACACACAACCACCACACACCACCACCACACACACACAACCACCACACACACACACACACAGCCACCACACACACACACAACCACACACACAATCACCACACACACACAACCACCACACACACACACACAGCCACCACACACACACACAACCACACACACAATCACCACACACACACAACCACCACACACACACAACCACCACACACACACACAACCACCACACACACAACCACCACACACACACACATATAACCACCACACACACACACACACAACCACCACACACACACACACATAACCACCACACACACACACACACACAACCACCACACACACACACACACACACACAACCACCACACACACACACAACCACCACACACACACAACCACCACACTCACACAACCACAACACTCACACAACCACCACACACACACAACCACCACACACACAACCACCACACACACACACAACCACCACACACACAACCACTACACACAACCCACACACACACACACACACACACACACACACACACACACACACACACACACACACACACACACACACACACACACAACCACCACCCACACAACACCCACACACACACACACACACACACACACACACACACACACAACCACCACACACACAACACCCACACACACACACACACACACACACACACACACACACACACACACACACACACACACACACAACCACCACACACACAACACCCACACACACAACCACCACACACAAACACAACCACCACACACAAACACAACCACAACACACACAACCACCACACACACATACAACAACTACACACACACACAACCACTACACACACAACCACCACACTCACAACCACCACACACATACACACACACCACTACACACACACACCACCACACAAAACCACCGCACACACACAACCACTACACACACACATAACCACCACACACACAACCACCACACACACACAACCACCACACTCACACCACCACACACAACCACCACACACACACACAACCACCACACACACAACCACCACACATACAGCCACCACACACACACACAACCACCACACACACAACCACCACACACGCACACAACCACCACACACACAACCACCACACACACAGCCACCACACACACACACAACCACCACACACACACACACAACCACCACACACACAACCACCACACACACAATTACCACACACACAACTACCACACACACAACCACCACACACACAACCACCACACACACAACCACCATACACACACACAACCACCACACACAACCAACACACACACAACCACCACACACAACCACCACACACACACAACCACCACACACACAACCACCACACAAACAACCACCATACACACAACCAACACACACACAACCACCACACACACAACCACTACACACACACACAACCACCACACACACACACAACCACCACACACACACAACCACCACACACACAACCACCACACACACACAACCACCATACACACAACCAACACACACACAACCACCACACGCACAACCACCACACACACACACACACACACACACACAACCACCACACATACACACACACAACCACCACACACATATACACACACAACCATCACACATACACACACACAACCACTACAGACAACCACCACACTCACACAACCACCACACACACACACAACCACCACACTCACACAACCACCACACTCACACAACCACCACACACACACAACCACCACACACACAACCACCACACACACACATAACCACCACACACACAACCACCACACACACACAACCACCACACACACACACACAACTACCACACACACAACCACCACATTCACAACCACCACACACACAACCACCACACACACAACGACCACACTCACAACCACCATACACACAACCAACACACACACAACCACCACACTCACACAACCACCACACACACACAACCACCACACTCACAACCACCATACACACAACCAACACACACACAACCACCACACACAACCACCACACACACACAACCACCACACTCACAACCACCATACACACAACCAACACACACACAACCACCACACACACACAACCACCACACACACAACCACCACACACACAACCACCACACACACAACTACCACACACACAACCACCACACTCACAACCACCATACACACAACCAACACACACACAACCACCACACACACACAACCACCACACACACAACCACACACACACACAACCACCACACTCACAACCACCACACTCACACAACCACCACACTCACACAACCACCACACTCACACAACCACCACACACACAAAACCACCACACACACACAACCAACACACACACAACCACCACACTCACACAACCACCACACACACACACAACCACCACACTCACAACCACCACACTCACACAACCACCACACTCACACAACCACCACACTCACACAACCACCACACACACACACAACCACCACACTCACACAACCACCACACACACAATCACCACACACACAACCACCACACACACAACCACCACACACACAACCAACACACACACAATCACCACACACACAACCACCACACTCACACAACCACCACACACACACACAACCACCACACACACACACAACCACCACACACACAATCACCACACACACACAACCACCACACTCACAACCACCACACTCACAACCACCATACACACAACCAACACACACACACAACCACCACACTCACACAACCACCACACTCACAACCAACACACTCACAACCACCATACACACAACCACTACACACACAACCACCACACACAACCACCACACACACACACAACCACCACACACAACCACCACACACACACACAACCACCACACTCACAACCACCACACACAGAACCACCACACACAACCACCACACACACAACCACCACACACACACACAACCACCACACACCACCACCACACACACACAACCACCACACACACACACACAGCCACCACACACACACACAACCACACACACAATCACCACACACACACAACCACCACACACACACAACCACCACACACACACACAACCACCACACACACAACCACCACACACACACACACACACACAACCACCACACACACACACACATAACCACCACACACACACACACACACAACCACCACACACACACACACATAACCACCACACACACACACACACACAACCACCACACACACACACACACACACACAACCACCACACACACACACAACCACCACACACACACAACCACCACACTCACACAACCACAACACTCACACAACCACCACACACACACAACCACCACACACACAACCACCACACACACAACCACCACACACACACACAACCACCACACACACAACCACTACACACAACCCACACACACACACACACACACACACACACACACACACACACACACACACACACACACACACACACACACACACAACCACCACCCACACAACACCCACACACACACACACACACACACACACACACACACACACACACACACACACACACACACACACACACACAACCACCACACACACAACACCCACACACACACACACACACACACACACACACACACACACACACACACAACCACCACACACACAACACCCACACACACAACCACCACACACAAACACAACCACCACACACAAACACAACCACAACACACACAACCACCACACACACACATACAACAACTACACACACACACAACCACTACACACACAACCACCACACTCACAACCACCACACACATACACACACACCACTACACACACACACCACCACACAAAACCACCGCACACACACAACCACTACACACACACATAACCACCACACACACAACCACCACACACACACAACCACCACACTCACACCACCACACACAACCACCACACACACACACAACCACCACACACACAACCACCACACATACAGCCACCACACACACACACAACCACCACACACACAACCACCACACACGCACACAACCACCACACACACAACCACCACACACACAGCCACCACACACACACACAACCACCACACACACACACACAACCACCACACACACAACCACCACACACACAATTACCACACACACAACTACCACACACACAACCACCACACACACAACCACCACACACACAACCACCATACACACACACAACCACCACACACAACCAACACACACACAACCACCACACACAACCACCACACACACACAACCACCACACACACAACCACCACACAAACAACCACCATACACACAACCAACACACACACAACCACCACACACACAACCACTACACACACACACAACCACCACACACACACACAACCACCACACACACACAACCACCACACACACAACCACCACACACACACAACCACCATACACACAACCAACACACACACAACCACCACACTCACACACCACCACACACACAACCACAACACACACACACAACCACCACACACACAGCCACCACACTCACAACCACCACACACACAACCACCACACACACAACCATCACACACACAACCACCACACACACAACCATCACACACACAACCACCACACACACAGCCACCACACTCACAACCATCACACACACAACCACCACACACACAACCACCACACACACAACCACCACACTCACACACCACCACACACACACACCACCACACACACAACCACCACACACACAACCACCACACTCACACACCACCACACACACACCACCACACACACAACCACCACACACACAACCATCACACACACAACCACCACACTCACAACCACCACACACACAACCACCACACTCACACACCACCACACACACACACCACCACACACAACCACCACACACACACACAACCACCACACACACAGCCACCACACACAACCACCACACACACACACAACCACCACACACACAACCACCACACACAAAACCACCACACACACAACCACCATACACACAACCACCACACACAACCACCACACACACACAACCACCACACGCACAACCACTACACACACACAACCACCACACACACACAACCACCACACACACAACCACTACACACACACAACCACCACACACACACAACCACCACACACACAACCACCACACACACACACAACCACCACACACACAACCACCACACACAACCACCACACACACAACCACCACACACACAACCACCATACACACAACCACCACACACACAACCACTACACACACACACAACCACCACACACACAACCACCACACACACACAACCACCACACACACAACCACCACACATAAAACCACCACACACACAACCACCACACTCACAACCACCACACACACAACCATCACACACACAACCACCACACACACACACACAACCACCAAACACACACAACCACCACACACACACAACCACCACACTCACAACCACCACACACACAACTACCACACACACAACCACCACACTCACAACCACCACACTCACAACCACCACACTCACAACCACCACACTCACAACCACCACACTCACAACCACAACACACACAATCCCAATACTCAAAACCACCACAATCACAACCACCACACACACAACCACCACACATACATAACCATCACACTCACAACCACCACATACACAACCACCACACACACACAACCACCACACACACAACCACCACACACACACAACTACCACACACACACAACCACCACACTCACAACCACCACACACACACAACTACCACACACACACACAACCACCACACACACACACACAACCACCACACTCACAACCACCACACACAACTACCACACACACAACCACCACACTCACAACCACCACACACACACAACCACCACACTAACCACCACCACACTCACAACCACCACACTCACAACCACCACACTCACAACCACACTCCCAACCACCACACCCACAACCACCACACTCAACCACCACACTCACAATCACCACACCCACGACCACCACACACACAACCACCACACACACAACCACCACACACACAACCACCACACACATAATCACCACACCCACAACCACCACACACACAACCACCACACACTCAACCACCACACACACACAATCACCACACACACACAACCACCACACTCACAACCACACTCCCAACCACCACACCCACAACCACCACACACACAACCACCACACACACAACCACCACACATACAACCACCACACCCACACACAACCACCACACTCACACATAACCTCCATACACACAACCATCACACACACAACCACCACACTCACAATCACCACACCCACGACCACCACACACACAACCACCACACACACAACCATCACACACACAACCACCACACACACAACCACCACACACACACAACCACCACACACACAACCATCACACACACAACCACCACACACACACACACACACACACACACAACCACCAAACACACACAACCACACACACACACACACACACACACACACACACACACACACACACACACACACACACAACCACCACACTCACACATAACCACCACACACACAACCACCACACACATAACCACCACACACACACAACCACCACACACACACACAACCACCACACATACTACCAGCACAATAACAACACCCACAACACACCTACCACAACCAGCACATTAACAACCACCACAACACACCTACACAACCAGCACATTAACAACCACCACAACACACCTACCACAACCAGCACATTAACAACCACCACAACACACCTACACAACCAGCATATTAACAACCACCACAACACACCTACCAACCCAGCATATTAACAACCACCACAACACACCTACCACAACCAGCACATTAACAACCACCACAACACACCTACCAACCCAGCATATTAACAACCACCACAACACATCTACTACAACCAGCACATTAACAACCACCACAGCACTCCTACCACAACCAGCACATCAATAACCCCCACAACACACCTACCACAACCAGCACATTAACAACCACCACAACACACCTACACAACCAGCACATTAACAACCACCACCACACACCTTCCACAACCAGCACATTAACAACCACCACAACACACCTACCACAACCAGCACATTAACAACCACCACAACACACCTACACAACCAGCACATTAACAACCACCACAACACACCTACAACAACCAGCACATTAACAACAACCACAACACACCTACACAACCAGCACATTAACAACCACCACAACACACCTACCACAACCAGCACGTTAACAACCACCACAACACACCTACCACAACCAGCACGTTAACAACCACCACAACACACCTACCACAACCAGCACATTAACAACCACCACAACACACCTACCACAACCAGCACATTAACAACCACCACAACACACCTGTGCTCATCATGGGGGACTTTAATCATGGAAGGATAGACTAGGAAAACATAGAACCACACGGAGGGGAGGAAACATAGAGAGCGAAACTGCTAGAGGTGACGACTAGAAACGTTTTAAGTCAGCATGTCAAGGGTCCCACGAGAATGAGAGGCAACGATGAACCAGCAAGACTCGACCTAGTATTCACTCTGAACGATTCAGATATAAGGGAAATCGGTCTTGAAGCCCCCGTGGGTATGAGTGATAACAGTGTACTGTTGTTTGAGTATCTGGTCGAAGAAGGGTTAATGTACTCAAGGAAGGGACCAGAAAACAAGAGGCCGGCATTCTGGAAGGAAAACTATGAAAAGATGAGAAAATTCCTAACTGAAATAGCTTGGGAAATACAGCTCAGATGAAAGACGGTTCAAGACATGATAGACAACATCATACAGAAGTGTAAGGAGGCAGCAGACAAGTACGTCCCAGTCCAAAATGAAAAAAAATGAAATGGAAATGAGAAACCCATGGCTTAATCAGAGTTGCAAGCTAGCAAAGCAGCTAAGTAAAAGGGCATGGAGAAACTATAGAAACAACAGAACACTAGAGAGCAGAAAAAGATACCAGAGCGCCAGGGATGAATACATCAGAGTGAGAAGAGAGGTAGAGAGGCAATATGAAAATGACATAGCGAGCATGGCAAAGACTCAACCCAAACTGCTGCATAGCCACATCAGGAGGAAAACAACAGAGAAGGAACAGGTAATGAAATTGAGGATGTGGGCAGAAAGATTCACTACAAACAACAAGGAAGTGTGCGAGGAACTCAATAAGAAATTCCAGGAAGTCTTCACCTCAGAGCAAGAAGTCCCAGAGATAAGGGAGGGAACACCAACCCAGACACCACTAGAGGAGTTTGAGATAACAGTGGGGAGGTGAAGAAGCATCTGCTAGATTTGGACGTGACAAAGGCTATAGGCCCGGATGGAATCTCACCATGGATCCTTAAGGAAGGAGCAGAGGCTCTGTGCCTACCACTCTCCATAGTGTACAACAAATCACTGGTAACAGGCGAACTGCCAAAAATTTGGAAGACAGCCAATGTAGTCCCAATATACAAGAAGGGAGATAGGCAGGAGGGACTGAACTACAGGCCAGTGTCCCTAACTTGCATTCCATGCAAGATGATGGAAAAGATAGTGCGAAAAAAGCTAGTGGAACATCTGGAGCAAAAGAACTTTGTAACACAACATCAACATGGGTTCAGAGATGGCAAATCATGCCTAACAGGATTAATTGAGTTCTATGACCAGGCAACAAAAGTCAGGCAAGAGAGAGAGAGGGCTGGGCAGACTGCATATTTCTGGACTGCCAGAAAGCTTTTGACACAGTACCACATAAGAGACTAGTGCACAAACTGGAGATGCAGGCAGGAGTGAAAGGGAAGGTACTCCACTGGATAAGAGAGTACCTAAGCAAGAGGACACAGCGAGTCACTGTGAGAGGTGAGGTCTTGGAGTGGCGGGGAGTGACCAGTGGATTCCCACAGGGATCAGTCCTTGGACCTATACTGTTTCTGATATACTAAATGATCTTCCAGAAGGAATTGACTCGTTCCTCTCGATGTTTGCTGATGACGCAAAAATTATGAGGAGGATCAGGACAGAGGAGGATAGTATGAGGCTACAAGATGACCTAGACAAACTGAAGGAATGGTCCGACAAATGGCTACTAAAGTTCAACCCAAGAACATGTAAGGTAATGAAACTAGGAGGAACTAGGAGGCCAGTCACTGGATACCGAATGGGAGATGAAGTCCTTCACGAAACGGACAGAGAGAAAGACCTGGGAGTTGATATCACGCCAAACCTGTCTCCTGAAGCCAACATTAAAAGAATAACTTCAGCAGCCTATGCGAGGCTGGCTAATATCAGAACTGCTTTCAGAAACCTGTGCAAGGAATCCTTCAGAACCTTGTATGCCACATATGTAAGACCAATCCTGGAGTATGCAGCCCCAGCATGGAGTCCGTACCTAGTCAAGCACAAAACGAAGCTGGAAAAAGTTCAGAGGTATGCCACTAGGTTAGTCCCAGAACTAAGAGGCATGAGTTATGAGGACAGACTATGTGAACTGCACCTCACGTCGCTGGAAGACAGAAGAGCTACGGGAGACATGACCACCACATACAAAATTCTCAAAAGAATTGATAGGGTGGACAAGGATGGATTATTTAACACAGGTGGCACACGCACAAGGGGACACAGGTGGAAGCCAAGTACCCAAATGAGCCACAGAGACATTAGAAAGAACTTTTTCAGTGTCAGAGTAGTTAGTAAATGGAATGCATTAGGAAGTGATGTAGTGGAGGCTGACTCCATACACAGTTTCAAATGTAGATATGATAGAGCCCAGTAGGCTCAGGAATCTGTACACCAGTTGATTGATGGTTGAGAGGCGGGACCAAAGAGCCAGAGCTCAACCCATGCAAACACAACTAGGTAAGTACAACTAGGTGAGTACACCTACCACAAACAGCACATTAACAACCACCACAACACACCTACCACAACCAGCACATTAACAACCACCACAACACATCTACCACAACCAGCACATTAACAACCACCACAACACATCTACCACAACCAGCACATTAACAACCACCACAACACACCTACTACAACCAGCACATTAACAACCACCACAACACATCTACTACAACCAGCACATTAACAACCATCACAACACACCTACTACAACCAGCACATTAACAACCACCACAACACACCTACCACAACCAGCACATTAACAACCACCACAACACACCTACTACAACCAGCACATTAACAACCACCACAACACTCCTACCACAACCAGTACATTAACAACCACCACAACACACCTACTACAACCAGCACATTAACAACCACCACAACACACCTACACAAAACCTCGACCAGTATTGAACCATTAATTACAAATGAAGGTACGTACACAGAGGACAACAAAGAGATTAGTGACATTCTAATAAGCCAGTATGAGGCTATGTTTAGCACACCAATAAACAACATGAAAGTTGATGACCCAGACAGCTTCTTTATGAATGACATTCAAGCTGCAGATAATATAACGGATATTACCACAAACTCGGAAGACTTTGAAAGAGAAATTGACAATATGCCTATGCACTCAGCTCCTGGGCCTGACTCATGGAATTCAATATTCATAAAGAAATGTAAAGTACCAGTAGCGCGAGCACTCAGCGTATTAGGGAGAAAGAGCCTGGATGCAGGGGAGATACCAGCAGCACTTAAATCTGCAGATAAAGCTCCGTTGCACGAGGGGGGAGTAAAGCCTTGGCAAAAAATTATAGGCCAGTTGCACTAACATCACACATAATAAAAGTGTTTGAAAGAGTGATTAGGAATCAAATTTCTAGTTTTATGGAAAACAATGAATTGCACAATCCAGGACAACATGGATTTAGAGCGGGAAGATCCTGTCTGTCACAGTTACTCAACCACTATGACAAAATCACAGAAGCCCTAGAAGAAAGGCAAAATGCAGATGTTGTATACAAAGACTTTGCAAAGGCGTTCGACAAATGTGACCATGGGGTGATAGCTCACAAAATGAGGTCAATGGGAATAACTGGAAAAGTCGGACTCTGGATACTCAATTTCCTGTCGAACAGAACACAAAGAGTAACAGTCAATCAGATAAAATCGTGTCTAAGCGATGTTAAAAGCTCTGTACCTCAAGGTACAGTCCTTGCACACTACTGTTCCTTATTCTCATATCTGATATAGACAAAAATACACGTCACAGCTTTGTGTCATCCTTCGCAGATGACACAAAAATCAGCATGAAAATTAACTTTGCTGAAGACATTGAAAAACTACAAGCAGATGTCAACAAAGTTTTCGATTGGTAGCAGAAAATAACATGACGTTTAACAGTGATAAATTTCAGGTACTCAGGAACGGCAAAAATGAGGATCTGAAACATAATACAGGGTACAAAACACAATCGAATCTTCCCATAGTAGAAAAACAGCATGTCAAGGATTTGGGAATAATGATGTCCGACGATCTAACGTTTAGGGAGCATAACCAAGCAAATATCGTGTCAGCCAGAAAAATGATCGGATGGATTACGAGAACTTTCAAATCCAGGGATCCCATCACAATGGTTGTACTCTTCCAAGTCACTTGTGTTGTCCCATCTCGAGTACTGCTCAGTACTCACTTCCCCCTTCAGAGCAGGAGAGATTGCTGAAATAGAGAGAATACAGAAAACATATATGGCAAGCATAGACGAGATAAAACACCTAAATTATTGGGATCGTCTCAAAGCTCTCCAAATGTACTCTAGAAAGGAGAAGAGAGATACCAAATAATATACACATGGAAAATACTGGAGGGCCAGGTCCCAAATCTACACAGTAAAATAACAACGTACTATCTTCTTGAGGTTATCTTGAGATGATTTCGGGGCTTTTTAGTGTTCCCGCGGCCCGGTCCTCAACCAGGCCTCCACCCCCAGGAAGCAGCCCGTGACAGCTGACTAACACCCAGGTACCTATTTTACTGTTAGGTAACAGGGGCATAGGGTGAAAGAAACTCTGCCCATTGTTTCTCGCCGGCGCCTGGGATCGAACCCAGGACCACAGGATCACAAGTCCCGCGTGCTGTCCGCTCGGCCGACCAGCTCCCTACTACAGTGAACGATATGGATGAAAATGCAAGATTGAACCAGTGAAGAGCAGAGGTGCCATAGGCACAATCAGAGAGCACTGTATAAACATCAGAAGTCCGCAGTTGTTCAACATCCTCCCAGCGACTAAGAAATATTGCCGGAACAACTGTGGACATCTTCAAGAGAAAACTGGACGGTTTTCTAAGAGAAGTTCCGGATCAGCCGGGCTGTGGTGGGTAAGAGGCCCTGCGGGCCGCTACAAGCAACAGCCTGGTGGACCAAACTCTCACAAGTCGAGCCTGACCTCGGGCCTGGCTTGGGGAGTAGAAGAACTCCCAGAACCCCATCACACGGGTATCAAACAGGAACCTGCACATTAACAACCACCACAACACACCTACCACAACCAGCACTTTAACAACCACCACAACACACCTACCCCAACCAGCACATTAACAACCACCACAACACACCTACCACAACCAGCACATTAACAACCACCACAACACACCTACCACAACCAGCACATTAACAACCACCACAACACACCTACAACAACCAGCACATTAACAACCACCACAACTAGCACATTTACAACAACCACAACACACCTACTACAACCAACCCCCTGTCACAACCAACCCCCTGACAGGGGGGTTGGTGCTGGACCTGTAGCTCCAGCCTCCCTCTACTGGCAGGGGGTTGGTGCTGGTCCTGTAGCTCCAGCCCCCTCTACTGGCAGGGGGTTGGTGCTGGACCTGTAGCTCCAGCCCCCCTCTACTGGCAGGGGGTTGGTGCTGGACCTGTAGCTCCAGCCCCCCTCTACTGGCTGGGGGTTGGTGCTGGACCTGTAGCTCCAGCCCCCCTCTACTGGCAGGGGGTTGGTGCTGGTCCTGTAGCTCCAGCCCCCCTCTACTGGCAGGGGGTTGGTGCTGGACCTGTAGCTCCAGCCCCCCTCTACTGGCAGGGGGTTGGTGCTGGACCTGTAGCTCCAGCCCCCCTCTACTGGCAGGGGGTTGGTGCTGGACCTGTAGCTCCAGCCCCCCTCTACTGGCAGGGGGTTGGTGCTGGACTTGTAGCTCCAGCCCCCCTCTACTGGCAGGGGGTTGGTGCTGGACCTGTAGCTCCAGCCCCCCTCTACTGGCAGGGGGTTGGTGCTGGACCTGTAGCTCCAGCCCCCCTCTACTGGCAGGGGGTTGGTGCTGGTCCTGTAGCTCCAGCCCCCCCTCTACTGGCAGGGGGTTGGTGCTGGACCTGTAGCTCCAGCCCCCCTCTACTGGCAGGGGGTTGGAGCTGGACCTGTAGCTCCAGCCCCCCTCTACTGGCAGGGGGTTGGTGCTGGTCCTGTAGCTCCAGCCCCCCCTCCACTGGCAGGGGGTTGGAGCTGGACCTGTAGCTCCAGTCCCCCTCTACTGGCAGGGGGTTGGTGCTGGACCTGTAGCTCCAGCCCCCCTCTACTGGCAGGGGGTTGGAGCTGGACCTGTAGCTCCAGCCCCCCTCTACTGGCAGGGGGTTGGTGCTGGACCTGTAGCTCCAGCCCTCCCTCTACTGGCAGGGGGTTGGTGCTGGACCTGTAGCTCCAGCCCCCCTCTACTGGCAGGGGGTTGGTGCTGGACCTGTAGCTCCAGCCCCCCTCTACTGGCAGGGGGTTGGTGCTGGTCCTGTAGCTCCAGCCCCCCTCTACTGGCAGGGGGTTGGTGCTGGACCTGTAGGTCCAGCCCCCCTCTACTGGCAGGGGGTTGGTGCTGGTCCTGTAGCTCCAGCCCCCCTCTACTGGCAGGGGGTTGGTGCTGGTCCTGTAGCTCCAGCCCCCCCTCTACTGGCAGGGGGTTGGAGCTGGACCTGTAGCTCCAGCCCCCCTCTACTGGCAGGGGGTTGGTGCTGGACCTGTAGCTCCAGCCCCCCTCTACTGGCAGGGGGTTGGTGCTGGTCCTGTAGCTCCAGCCCCCCCTCTACTGGCAGGGGGTTGGTGCTGGACCTGTAGCTCCAGCCCCCCTCTACTGGCAGGGGGTTGGTGCTGGACCTGTAGCTCCAGCCCTCCCTCTACTGGCAGGGGGTTGGTGCTGGACTTGTAGCTCCAGCCCCCTCTACTGGCAGGGGGTTGGTGCTGGACCTGTAGCTCCAGCCCCCTTCTACTGGCAGGGGGTTGGTGTTGGACCTGTAGCTCCAGCCCCCCTCTACTGGCAGGGGGTTGGTGCTGGACCTGTAGCTCCAGCCCCCCTCTACTGGCAGGGGGTTAGTGCTGGTCCTGTAGCTGAAATAGTTCACATGTTTCCTTTCATCTGATGCCTCTGTTCACCTATCAGTAAATATTTATCCATTAGTTAGGCTGGATTGCAGATTGTATGTTGAGGAAAGTCAGTAGTTGACTTAGGCAAACTTCAATAAACCTAAGAACAGTCTTCCGGTCTTCAAAATGGAACTTAATATATTGTGATATGACCTATGAGAGAAAATAAAAAAAACTTACTGTTATTTCCTTTTGGGGGATTTCTCCAGTGATTTCCTGAACTTTAGTCATGATGCTGGAGTCTGAGTCTTCCAGGTGTACGGGGTCAGCTGTGGCACCTGTCTCTGTGGTCGTCATCTCCAGGGCCTCCCTGATGGTCTCCTGCACCTGTCATTACCAACACAAACATTAATGGTGGAGGCTGAGTCTCCCAGGTGTACGGGGTCAGCTGTGGCACCTGTCTCTGTGGTCGTCATCTCCAGGGCCTCCCTGATGGTCTCCTGCACCTGTCATTACCAACACAAACATTAATGGTGGAGGCTGAGTCTCCCAGGTGTACGGAGTCAGCTGTGGCACCTGTCTCTGTGGTCGTCATCTCCAGGGCCTCCCTGATGGTCTCCTGCACCTGTCATTACCAACACAAACATTAATGGTGGAGGCTGAGTCTCCCAGGTGTACGGGGTCAGCTGTGGCACCTGTCTCTGTGGTCGTCATCTCCAGGGCCTCCCTGATGGTCTCCTGCACCTGTCATTACCAACACAAACATTAATGGTGGAGGCTGAGTCTCCCAGGTGTACGGGGTCAGCTGTGGCACCTGTCTCTGTGGTCGTCATCTCCAGGGCCTCCCTGATGGTCTCCTGCACCTGTCATTACCAACACAAACATTAATGGTGGAGGCTGGACTATAATGAAGCATCAGGCTCTGAGTAAAGTAACTGGACTATAATGAAGCATCTGGCTCTGGGTAAAGTAACTGGACTATAATGAAGCATCTGGCTCTGAGTAAAGTAACTGGACTATAATGAAGCATCAGGCTCTGAGTAAAGTAACTGGACTATAATGAAGCATCTGGCTCTGAGTAAAGTAACTGGACTATAATGAAGCATCAGGCTCTGAGTAAAGTAACTGGACTATAATGAAGCATCTGGCTCTGAGTAAAGTAACTGGACTATAATGAAGCATCTGGCTCTGAGTAAAGTAACTGGACTATAATGAAGCATCTGGCTCTGAGTAAAGTAACTGGACTATAATGAAGCATCTGGCTCTGAGTAAAGTAACTGGACTATAATGAAGCATCTGGCTCTGAGTAAAGTAACTGGACTATAATGAAGCATCTGGCTCTGAGTTAAGAGATAATAGACATGCTGACATACACAAATGGGTCAACATGTGAAGGACTCAAGTATAACATGCTGCCTTGAGACTTGGGTTATAATATTAGTTATGAGTCAAGTCATTAGTTCTAACTGATGAAGCATTGTCTATATTCTGGACCCAAAGTCTTTATTTAGTTGTAGTAAACACTGACCTGAGGGTGTGTGTGTGTGTGTGTACTCCCCTAATTGTGCTTGCGGGGGTTGAGCTTTGGCTTTTTAGTCCCGCCTCTCAACTGTCAATCAACAGGTGTATAAGTTCCTGAGCCTATTGGGTTCTATCATATCTACACTTGAAACTGTGTATGGAGTCAACCTCCACCACATCGCTTCCTAATGCGTTCCATTTGACTCTGACACTAAAAAAAGTTCTTTCTAATATCTCTGTGACTCATTTGGGCACTCCACCTGTGTCCCCTAGTGCGTGTGCCCCTTGTGTTAAATAGCCTGTCTTTATCTACCCTATCAATTCCCTTGAGAATCTTGAATGTGGTGATCATATCCCCCCTAACTCTTCTGTCTTCCAGCAAAGTGAGGTTTAATTCCCGTAGTCTCTCCTCGTAGCTCATACCTCTCAGCTCGGGTACTAGTCTGGTGGCAAACCTTTGAGCCTTTTCCAGTTTAGTCTTATCCTTATCCTTTAGTCCTAGATATGGACTCCATGCTGGGGCTGCATACTCCAGGATTGGCCTGACATATGTGGTATACAAAGTTCTGAATGATTCTTTACACAAGTTTCTGAATGCCGTTCGTATGTTGGCCAGCCTGGCATATGCCGCTGATGTTATCCTCTTGATATGTGCTGCAGGAGACAGGTCTGGCATGATATCAACCCCCAAGTCTTTTTCTTTCTCTGATTCCTGAAGAATTTCCTCTCCCAGATGATACCTTGTATCTGGCCTCCTGCTCCCTACACCTATCTTCATTACATTACATTTGGTTGGGGTTAAACTCTAACAACCATTTGTTCGACCATTCCTTCAGCTTGTCTTAGATGTGTGTGTGTGTGTGTGTGTGTGTGTGTGTGTGTGTGTGTGTACTCACCTATATGTACTCACCTATATGTGCTTGCAGGATCGAGCATTGACTCTTGGATCCCGCCTTTCTAGCTATCGGTTGTTTACAGCAATGACTCCTGTCCCATTTCCCTATCATACCTAGTTTTAAAAGTATGAATAGTATTTGCTTCCACAACCTGTTCCCCAAGTGCATTCCATTTTTCTACTACTCTCTCGCTAAAAGAAAACTTCCTAACATCTCTGTGACTCATCTGAGTTTCCAGTTTCCACCCATGTCCCCTCGTTCTGTTATTATTACGTGTGAACATTTAATCTATTTCCACTTTATCAATTCCCCTGAGTATTTTATATGTCCCTATCATATCTCCTCTCTCCCTTCTTTTCTCTAGTGTCGTTAGGTTCAGTTCCTTCAGCCGCTCTTCATATCCCGTCCCTCGTAACTCTGGGACAAGCCTCGTCGCAAACCTCTGAACCTTCTCCAGTTTCTTTATGTGTTTCTTCAGGTGGGGGCTCCATGATGGCGCGGCATACTCTAAGACGGGTCTCACGTAGGCAGTGTAAAGTGCCCTAAAAGCTTCCTCATTTAGGTTTCTGAATGAAGTTCTAATTTTCGCCAGTGTAGAGTACGCTGCTGTCGTTATCCTATTTATATGTGCCTCAGGAGTTAGATTAGGTGTCACATCCACTCCCAGGTCTCTTTCTCGAATCGTTACAGGTTAAGGTAGGCTGTTCCCCTTCATTGTGTACTGTCCCTTTGGTCTCCTGTCACCTGATCCCATTTCCATAACTTTACATTTACTGGTGTTAAACTCCAGTAGCCATTTCCCTGACCATCTCTGCAGCCTGTTTAAGTCCTCTTGGAGGATCCTACAATCCTCGTCTGTCACAACTCTTCTCATTAATTTTGCGTCATCTGCAAACATTGACATGTATGATTCCACTCCTGTAAACATATCATTTACGTAAATTAGAAAGAGGATTGGTCCCAGCACCGATCCTTGAGGTACTCCACTTGTTACTGTTCGCCAGTCCGACTTTTCGCCCCTTACCATTACCCTCTGGCTCCTTCCTGTTAGGTAGTTCTTCACCCATACTAGGGCCTTTCCGCTTACTCCTGCCTGCCTCTCAAGTTTGTATAGCAGTCTCATGTGCGGTACCGTATCAAAGGCCTTTTGGCAGTCAAGAAATATGCAGTCTGCCCAGCCTTCTCTGTCCTGCCTTATCCTTGTTACTTTATCATAGAATTCTAAAAGATTTGTTAGGCATGATTTCCCTGTCCAGAACCCATGTTGGTGCTTGTTTACAAACCCAATGCTCTCCAGGTGTTCAACAAGTCTTAGCCTAATTATTCTTTCAAGTATTTTGCAGGGGATGCTTGTCAGTGATACGGGTCTGTAGTTAAGTGCCTCCTCCCTATCACCTTTTTTGAAAATCGGTACGACATTTGCCTCCTTCCAGCAACTGGGCAATTCTCCCGACATAAGTGACTCATTAAAGATCATTGCCAGAGGCACGCTGAGAGCCTGCGCTGCCTCTTTAAGTATCCACGGTGATACTTTGTCTGGTCCAACAGCTTTATTTGCATCCAGTGTTGTCAACTGTTTCATTACATCCTCTGCTGTCACCTCTATATCTGATAGTCTTTCATCTTGGGTAATCTCTTCTAACAAAGGGAGCTGCTCAGGCTCGGTTGTGAACACTCCATGGAATTTTGCATTCAGTACCTCGCAGATTTCCTTGTCGCTTTCTGTATATGCCCCTTCTGTTTTCCTCAGTCTTGTCACTTGGTCATTTACCGACATCTTCCTTCTTATATGGCTATGTAGTAATTTTGGTTGCTTTTTCGCTTTGACTGCAATATCATTCTCATAATTTCTTTCCGACACTCGTCTTATGTTAATGTAATCATTCCTAGCTCTGTTACATCTAATCCTGTTGTCCTCTGTCCTTTGTCTTCTGTACTTCCTCCACTCCCTCCTGCTTCTCACCTTTGCTTCCTGACACTGTCTATTAAACCATGGGTTATTATATTCCCTCCTGCTTTTTTCCTTTATTGTTGGAATAAATCTATCTTCAGCCTCCTTGCATTTCAATATGACTTGGTTCATCATACCTTGCACTGTTTTTCCTCTAAGTTCTTCCTCCCACTGCACTTCTCCCAGGTAGTCCCTTATCCTTCTGTAGTCCCCTTTTCTGTAATCAAGTCTCCTTTCCCGGACCTCTTGTCCTTTGGTCACAATTTTAAACTCCATCATGTAGTCAAAGACTAGGACACAATGGTCACTAGCTCCTAGTGGTATTTCATGTTCCAACAGCTCGATGTCTTCTACATTCTGAGTGATAATGAAATCTAATAGGCTGGGCGTATCCCCTCCTCTTTCCCTAGTATCTTCTTCCACATGCTGTGTTAGGAAATTCCTGTCAATAACGTCTACCAGCTTCGCTCCCCAGGTCTCTTCCCCGCCATGGGGACTCCTCGTTTCCCAATCTATCTCTCCGTGATTTAGGTCCCCCATGACCAGCAGCTTCGCTCTCATTCTATGCGCTAAAGTTGCTGCCCTCTGCAGTTCATCCATACATGTCTTGTTGCTGTCCTCGCACTCCTGCCTGGGCCTTCTACTGTTTGGTGGGGGATTGTAGAGTATCAAGATTACAATCTTCTTCCCATCCACTGTCAGAGTTCCATGTATGAAGCTTGTGCTTTCATTGGTACCCGGATTTTCCAGCTCATCAAACTTCCATTTCCGCTTTATTAGTAGTGCCACTCCTCCTCCCTGTCTCTGTGTCCTTTCTTTTCTTATCACCTGGTACCCCTCTGGAAAGATTGCATCCGAGATCATACCATTTATTTTAGTTTCCACTATTGCCACTATGTCTGGGTCTGCCTCACTAACTCTTTCTTTTATCTCTTCTGCTTTATTGGCTACCCCATCAGCATTGGTGTACCAAACCTTGAGACTCTTCTTGGAAACTCGGGTGTCAGAGTTCCCCCTTTCACCAGGGGTCTGGGGGGAACTGGGGGGTGTCTGGGGGGCAAGTGGGGGCTGTGGGGGTGAGTGGGGGGGTGCTAGGGGGGTGCCTGGGAGTGCCTGGTAGGCGAATGGGGTCTGGGCATCTAGGGGGGTAGGAAGGGCATAATGGGTCTGAAAGTTAGGGGTCTGAATAGCATAGGGGGGCTGAGAAATAGAGTGAGACTGAGAGTCAGATAGAAGTTGAGAGGTTGGGGGGAGAGGGATACTGAGGGCGGAGAGCTGAGATGAGAATGGAGCATGGGTGCTGGGAGTGGGAGAGAGGGTATATTAGTTAGGGGGAAATCGGGGGTAGGTGGGGGTTTTGGGGTAGAAGAGGGGAAGAGGGAGATGGGGGAAGGTGTTAGGGGGTCACAAGGTGAGGGGGTTAAATGTGGGTTGGAGGTGCATAGGAGGGGTGAGGGTTGGGTGGGGTTTGGGGGTGAGTGGAAGAGGGGTGCAGTGGAAGCTGGGATGGAGTAGATGGAATTGAAGTCAATGGGGTAGAAGGGGCAGGGGAGTAGGAAGAGGTATTTGGGGAGGGGGGATGGGAAGGTGGGTTTGGGGAGGGCATGGCTTGACCCACTGGGGTCGCTGACAAGTGTGATGTAGCAGGGGCAGGGGAATCGTTGGGGAGGTGCAAATGTGGAAGGGACAGGGGGGTTTTGGGAGGCTGAGGCAGGGGGGAGGTATAGGAGGGCTGAGTTGGGGAGGATGCGACCTGGGAGGTGACCTGGGAGGTGGCCTGGGAGGTGACCTGGGATGTGACCTGGGAGGTGAGACTACCTGAAAGGCTAGTTCGGTGTCGTTGTTGCCATCTATTTTTGTGGGCTATTTGCTCATCTTTCGTCATAAACCTCTCTATAAACACATTGTAATGGGTTTCACTTCCTCTGAGTAAATGCTTGGTCCTCATTATGTACTCCACTGCCTCCTCATTGGAGAATTGCACCAGAACAGGTCTATTCTTGGTACAATTGTAAGGTCCAACCCGTCAATTTATATCCACCTCGTGTTCTGCCATTCCTGCTCCAATACACCTCAATATCTCGTGCAATTCGTATTTTTCTGTTTCTATTCTCTCTTGTCTTGTTGGTGCCCTAGATTCGAATAATCCATGTATTATAATAGACCGTCTCCTCGGTAATTCATTGTCATGCTGGTAGCCTGTCCCCTGGGGATTCCCCATCCCAACCGTAGTCACTAACCCATCCCCCACTAATCCTCTATCCTTAGCCATGCTGCTAATCCTTCCTAATTCGTTTGTGATACGAGCACATTCCCTCTCCCAGTCCTCTCTTCCCTTCCTAATCTCTTCCTGAACATAGAGCATAAGTTCTTGTTTCTGCCTCTCTACCGCATCCTGTATTTGCTGAAATACCTCACTTTTAATCCCCTGGATTAGATCCTCCAACCAATCACTCCTTCTCTCTACAAATTTCCCTATTAATTTGTCTATAAATCTGTCATCCTCCTCATCCCTGCTGGTGATTGACCTTGAACCCCTTCTAGTCATTGCAGTAACAATCTAGCCAAAAAGGCGCTCCTCAATACCTTGCACAATCTGCTAACACAATAGGTGAGTGAATCTCCAATCGTCGTCCCACGTGGTGGTATAAGGGTTGCTGCCGGGAGGTGAGGTCACGCGGTCAGAGGTCGGTGAGGCTTGCTTCCACACTGCACACTGCCACTGCACACTATTTTGAATTACGCTAATTAAACTGTTTTTCTTCACTACCTTATGGCTCTGGTCAAAACCCAAGGTTTTTTCATTCACTTGTACACTCTTTTTCACTTCGAGTTTGCCTGATTACCCCTCCCACTCCACTAGTGAACCAGGAGCTCCCAACCCCACGTCCACCCAACACGATGGTCACAAGACAAGTGTGTGTGTGTGTGTGTGTGTGTGTGTGTGTGTGTGTGTGTGTGTGTGTGTGTGTGTACTCACCTAATTGTGCTTGCGGGGGTTGAGCTTTGGCTCTTTGGTCCCGCCTCTCAACCGTCAATCAACTGGTGTACAGATTCCTGAGCCTATTGGGCTCTATCATATCTACATTTGAAACTGTGTATGGAGTCAGCCTCCACCACATCACTTCCTAATGCATTCCATTTACTAACTACTCTGACACTGAAAAAGTTCTTTCTAATGTCTCTGTGGCTCATTTGGGTACTCAGCTTCCACCTGTGACCCCTTGTTCGCGTCCCACCAGTGTTGAATAGTTCATCCTTGTTTACCCGGTCGATTCCCCTGAGGATTTTGTAGGTTGTGATCATGTCCCCCCTTACTCTTCTGTCTTCCAGTGTCGTAAGGTGCATTTCCCGCAGCATTTCCTCATAACTCATGCCTCTTAGTTCTGGGACTAGTCTAGTAGCATACCTTTGGACTTTTTCCAGCTTCATCTTGTGCTTGACAAGGTACGGGCTCCATGCTGGGGCCGCATACTCCAGGATTGGTCTTACATATGTGGTGTACAAGATTCTGAATGATTCCTTACACAGGTTCCTGAACGCCGTTCTGATGTTAGCCAGCCTCGCATATGCCGCAGACGTTATTCTCTTTATGTGGGCTTCAGGAGACAGGTTTGGTGTGATATCAACTCCTAGATCTTTCTCTCTGTCTGTTTCATTAAGTACTTCATCTCCTATTCTGTATCCTGTGCCTGGCCTCCTGTTTCCACTGCCTAGTTTCATTACTTTGCATTTACTCGGGTTGAACTTCAACAGCCATTTGTTGGACCATTCACTCAGTCTATCCAGGTCATCTTGTAGCCTCCTACTATCATCCTCTGTTTCAATCCTCCTCATAATTTTTGCATCGTCGGCAAACATTGAGAGGAACGAATCTATACCCTCTGGGAGATCATTTACATATACCAGAAACAGTATAGGTCCAAGGACTGACCCCTGCGGGACTCCACTTGTGACGTCTCGCCAATCTGAGACCTCACCCCTCACACAGACTCGTTGTCTCCTGTTGCTTAGGTATTCCTCTATCCACCGGAGTACCTTCCCTCTCACTCCAGCCTGCATCTCCAACTTTCGCACTAGCCTCTTGTGTGGCACTGTATCAAAGGCTTTCTGACAATCCAAAAATATGCAGTCTGCCCACCCTTCTCTTTCTTGCCTTATTTTTGTTGCCTGGTCGTAGAATTCAAGTAACCCTGTGAGGCAGGACCTGCCATCCCCGAACCCATGTTGATGCTTTGTTACAAAGTTCCTTCGCTCCAGATGCTCCACTAGTTTTTTTCGCACAATCTTCTCCATCAGCTTGCATGGTATGCAGGTTAGGGACACTGGCCTGTAGTTCAGTGCCTCCTGTCTATCCCCTTTCTTGTATATCGGGACTACGTTAGCTGCTTTCCAAATATCTGGCAGTTCCCCTGTTGCCAGTGATTTGTTATACAGTATGGAGAGTGGTAGGCTCAGTTCTCTTGCTCCTTCCTTTAGAACCCAAGGGGAGATTCCATCTGGGCCTATAGCCTTCATCACGTCCAACTCTAGTAAACACTTCCTTACTTCCCCACTGGTAATCTCAAACTCTTCCAGTGGTTCCTGGTTAGCTATTCCCTCACTTACCTCTGGAATTTCTCCTTGCTCTAAGGTGAAGACCTCCTGGAATTTCTTATTCAATTCCTCACACACTTCCTTGTCATTTGTAGTGAATCCTTCCGCCCCTATCCTTAATCTCATAACCTGTTCCTTTACTGTTGTTTTTCTCCTAATGTGGCTATGCAACAATTTAGGCTGAGCCTTTGCCTTGCTTGCGATGTCATTTTCGTATTGTCTTTCTGCCTCTCTTCTCATCCTGACATATTCATTCCTGGCATTCTGGTATCTTTCTCTGCTCTCCAGTGTCCTGTTATTCCTATAGTTTCTCCATGCCCTTTTACTTTGCTGCTTAGCTAGCCTACATCTTTGATTAAACCATGGGTTTCTCATCTTCATTTCTCTGTTTTCCTTTTGGACTGGGACAAACTTGTTTGCTGCGTCCTTGCACTTCTGCGTGATGTAATCTATCATATCTTGGGCCGTCTTTCCCCTGAGTTCTGTTTCCCATGCTATATCTGTTAGGAATTTTCTTATCCCCTCATAGTTTCCCTTTCGGTATGCTAACCTTTTGGTTTCGGTATCCCTCCTCGAGTTCAATAACCCTTCTTCAATCAAGTACTCAAACACCAGTACACTGTGGTCGCTCATTCCTACTGGGTCCTCAAAACCGATTTCTCTTATGTCGGAGTCGTTCAGAGTGAAGACTAGGTCGAGTCTCGCTGGTTCGTCATTGCCTCTCATCCTTGTGGGTTCTCCGACATGCTGGGTTAAAAAGTTGCTTGTCACCACCTCCAATAGTTTGGCTCTCCACGTATCCTCGCCTCCATGCGGTTCCTTGTTCTCCCAGTCAATCTTTCCGTGATTGAAGTCGCCCATGATGAGCAGGTGGGATCTATTTCTACAGGCAGCAGAGGCTGCCCTCTCAATTATAGTGTTAACTGCCTTGTTGTTGTTTTCATACTCTTGACTGGGTCTCCTGTCGTTTGGTGGAGGGTTGTATATTACTGCTACTACTATTCTTGGTCCTCCCATTGTTATGGTGCCTGCTATGTAGTCTCTGAACTCCTCACAGCCCGGGATGGCCATCTCCTTAAAACTCCATTCCCTTCTCATGAGTAGGGCCACTCCGCCTCCTCCCCTACCTTCCCTCTCTTTCCTTATTACTGTATACTCCTGGGGAAACACGGCATTCGTTATGATTCAGTGTGTGTGACAGTGTGTGTGTGTGTGTGTGTATGTTTGTGTGTGTGTGTGTTTGTGTGTGTGTGTGTGTTTGTGTGTGTGTGTATGTTTGTGTGTGTGTGTATGTTTGTGTACTCACCTAGTTGTGTTTGCGGGGGTTGAGCTCTGGCTCTTTGGTCCCGCCTCTCAACCGTCAATCAACAGGTGTACAGATTCCTGAGCCTATCGGGCTCTGTCATATCTACACTTGAAACTGTGTATGGAGTCAGCCTCCACCACATCACCCCCTAATGCATTCCATTTGTCAACCACTCTGACACTAAAAAAGTTCTTTCTAATATCTCTGTGGCTTATTTGGGCACTCAGTTTCCACCTGTGTCCCCTTGTGCGTGTTCCCCTTGTGTTAAATAGACTGTCTTTATCTACCCTATCAATCCCCTTCAGAATCTTGAATGTGGTGATCATGTCCCCCCTAACTCTTCTGTCTTCCAGCGAAGTGAGGTTTAATTCCCGTAGTCTCTCCTCGTAGCTCATACCTCTCAGCTCGGGTACTAGTCTGGTGGCAAACCTTTGAACCTTTTCCAGTTTAGTCTTATCCTTGACTAGATATGGACTCCATGCTGGGGCTGCATACTCCAGGATTGGCCTGACATATGTGGTATACAAAGTTCTGAATGATTCTTTACACAAGTTTCTGAATGCCGTTCGTATGTTGGCCAGCCTGGCATATGCCGCTGATGTTATCCGCTTGATATGTGCTGCAGGAGACAGGTCTGGCGTGATATCAACCCCCAAGTCTTTTTCCTTCTCTGACTCCTGAAGAATTTCCTCTCCCAGATGATACCTTGTATCTGGCCTCCTGCTCCCTACACCTATCTTCATTACATTACATTTGGTTGGGTTAAACTCTAACAACCATTTGTTCGACCATTCCTTCAGCTTGTCTAGGTCTTCTTGAAGCCTCAAACAGTCCTCTTCTGTTTTAATCCTTCTCATAATTTTAGCATCGTCCGCAAACATTGAGAGAAATGAATCGATACCCTCCGGGAGATCATTTACATATATCAGAAACAAGATAGGACCGAGTACAGAGCCCTGTGGGACTCCACTGGTGACTTCACGCCAATCGGAGGTCTCACCCCTCACCGTAACTCTCTGCTTCCTATTGCTTAGATACTCCCTTATCCACTGGAGCACCTTACCAGCTACACCTGCCTGTCTCTCCAGCTTATGTACCAGCCTCTTATGCGGTACTGTGTCAAAGGCTTTCCGACAATCCAAGAAAATGCAGTCCGCCCAGCCCTCTCTTTCTTGCTTAATCTGTGTCACCTGATCGTAGAATTCTATCAAGCCTGTAAGGCAAGATTTACCCTCCCTGAATCCATGTTGGCGATTTGCCACGAAGTCCCTTCTCTCCAGATGTGTTACCAGGTTTTTTGTCACGATCTTCTCCATCACCTTGCATGGAATACAAGTCAAGGACACTGGCCTGTAGTTCAGTGCCTCTTGTCTGTCGCCCTTTTTGTATATTGGGACCACATTCGCCGTCTTCCATATTTCTGGTAGGTCTCCCGTCTCTAGTGACTTACTATACACTATGGAGAGTGCCAAGCAAAGTGCCTCTGCACACTCTTTCAGTACCCATGCTGAGATCCCATCTGGACCAACAGCCTTTCTAACATCCAGATCCAGCAGGTGTCTCTTGACCTCCTCTCTCGTAATTTCGAACTCCTCCAAGGCCGCCTGGTTTACCTCCCTTTCTCCTAGCACAGTGACCTCACCCTGTTCTATTTTGAAGACCTCCTGGAACCTCTTGTTGAGTTCCTCACACACCTCTCTGTCATTCTCTGCATACCTGTCCTCGCCTGTTCTAAGTTTCAATACCTGTTCTTTCACTGTTGTTTTCCTTCTGAGGTGACTGTGGAGTAGCTTTGGTTCAGTCTTGGCTTTGTTTGCTATATCATTTTCAAAATTTTTCTCTGCTTCTCTTCTCACCCTGACGTACTCATTCCTGGTTCTCTGGTATCTCTCTCTGCTTTCTGGTGTTCTGTTATTCTGGAAGTTCCTCCACGCCTTTTTGTTCAGTTTCTTCGCTTCGATACATGCCCTATTATACCATGGATTCTTCTGTTGCTTCTCGGATTTTTCCCTTTGGGCCGGGATGAACCTGTTTACGGCCTCCTGACACTTTTGGGTAACATAGTCCATCATACCCTGTACAGACTTGTCTCTGAGGTTTGTGTCCCAAGGTATTTCACTTAGGAAACTTCTCATCTGTTCATAATTCCCCTTTCGGTATGCCAGCCTTTTGATTCCTAGTTTTTTTTGGGGGGAGATAAGTCCTAGCTCTACCAAGTACTCAAAGTTCAATACACTGTGGTCACTCATTCCCAAGGGCGCTTCCATCTTAACTTCCCTTATATCCCATTCATTTAGGGTAAATATCAAATCAAGCATTGCTGGTTCATCTTCTCCTCTCATTCTTGTTGGTTCTTTGGTGTGCTGGCTTGGAAAGTTTCTTGTTGCCACGTCCAGCAGCTTAGCTCTCCATGTTTCTGGTCCTCCATGCGGGTCTCTGTTCTTCCAATCTATCTTCCCATGGTTGAAGTCTCCCATAATTAGTAGTCCATATCCATTCCTGCTAGCAACAGAAGCTGCTCTTTCTATTATGTTAATGGTGGCCATGTTGTTTCTATCATATTCCTGTCTAGGTCTTCCGTCATTTGGTGGTGGATTATATATGACTGCGACTATAATTTTTCCCTCCATTTGTTACAGTACCTGCTATGTAGTCACTGAAACCTTCACAGCCCTGAATATCCATCTCCTCAAAATCCCAGCCTTTTCTTACCAGCAGAGCTACACCACCACCACCTCTTCCTTCCCTCTCTTTCCTCATAACATAATAGTCCTGTGGGAACACTGCATTTGTTATCGTTTTCGTGATCTTTGTTTCTGTGAGGGCTATTATGTCTGGGTTTTCCTAGAGTACCAGTTCTTCAAGCTCATTTGCTTTATTTGTAATTCCATCTATGTTAGTGTACATAGTGTGTGTGTGTGTGTGTGTGTGTGTGTGTGTGTGTGTGTGTGTGTGTGTGTGTGTGTGTGTGTGTGAAAAAAGACAGCTTTGAATGTAATGAAATGCCATTTTCTGGGTGAGTCTCGGAGGCTCCCCAGACCTATCCAGGCTGATATGAATATCCCTAACTTTAGCATCAGTCAATGTGGGTGGAGTTCTAGGCCTACTGGGGACCACGAGCCAAAACCTGGCCCCCCTCAGAGAGGCACAAGGAGTAATGACCTGTAGAAATACACATGTGATTTTGGAGAATTCTATATCTGCCATCGACTGGGACAGGCACCCAGAAAGGTAAGCGCCCCAAAACAAACCCCTATTCTGGTTAAAACAACGAAAATAAACAAACAAGTGGACAGAACTTCCCAAATGATAATGAGCAAATGAGCATGACATCACACGAGCCGTGCCGCGTGTCTGCGCAGTTCCCCCCTACTGAGGAGGGGAAAGCGGGAGCCCCAGACCCTCCGTGCCGGTGATCCACACCCCAGTTCTAAGGCTAGATATCAACATACGCAAAAACCTCCAACCATAGGGAGAGAGGGTTGGTGGGGAGCCTCTGGGACTCGCTCAGAAAATAGCTTTTCATTACATTCAACGCTGGTTTTCTGGGGGTAGCCCCTACGGCTCCCCGGAGCTACTTCACCAAAGACGAAAAAAGAAAAGGGACTTACCTAGGAGGCGGTCGGTGCTCACATCTCAACTCAAAGTCAAGACAGGCTGCAGCCGCCGATCCAAAGTGACACAGGCCCAACAAGGCCCAGGAACGTTAACGAGATAGCATGCAGCCAGGACCCTGTTCAACCACCAAAAACCCCGTACCCAAATGTCACCCTAGGACATGTTCCCAGAGACGGCAACAAGAGCAGCAAACTTATGAACATCATGGGCATAAGGATAGACCACAGGCTGGCCAGACTTAATAACAATGCATACGACCTGAGAGACCCGTACCCGCGAACAGGGAAGAAGGGAAACTGGATCAACCCAAAGCGCGTCCCTGGACACAAAAGCCATGGCACGCAAATAATGGCCGCAACCGGACACAAAACATGATGCACCCCCGGCCTGACCAACCAAGCATCAACAACCCAAGGACTCCTCCAGAAACCTGCAGTCTCATTGTTCACCAGAAAAGAAGGAGACAGCTGCAAACGAACAAACCTATCACCACGACCAAAAGAGGAGAAACCCCTGCGCCGTAGGAGAGCATGAAGCTCTCCAACCTGACCCCCAGAGGCCAATGCCAACAGGAAAAGAGCCTTAGAAAAACAATCCTGAACTGAAGGGGCCCACAAAAAACCGAGAAGAGAGATAGAGCACTCTGTCCAAAGACCAGGACCGCTCTGGCTGCACATGAGCAGGCCGGAGGTGAAACAACGCGCGAGACAGCTTGCGGAACTGTGCAGAAGTTACATCTATACCGAAAGCAAGCTGCAGCGGCTCCGCCAACGACGCACGATATGAGGCGACAGTATTCGGCATAAGAGGACGGTCCTGGAACAACCACGAGAGTAAGAACAACTCCACCCAAACTGAAAGGAAAGTACAGAGATGAAGAGTCAAAAAGAACTGGAAGGATTGCCAGGAAACTTCATACTGCCGCCGAGATGAAGCCCGCAGGTGGGAAACCATCAAAGAAGCTACTTGATCACCATACAGATGGTGATAAACCAGAGTCAAAAACACCAAATGCGAAGACTTGAGGAGAAGAATGAACCAGTCTCGTAACGAACCAGGCCGATCTATTGAAAGACGCGGAGCCACAGAAAACCTCCGGGTTCGGACACCGGGCAAGCAGAGCCTGAAACTACGGCTGGGCCAGCCACCACAGGGCCAAGAAGACTACTCGCCCCTGTTAAGTCTCTAAGCAAGCCAGAACCTGGAGCAACAGCTGAACCGGGACAAAGAGGTACAGGAACCACCACCTCGACCAGTCCTGGTGGAAGGTGTCGATCCCGGCGGCCTCATGGTTGGGGAAGGGCGCCACATATACCGGAAGATGCCTCGACCACACCGACGCGATGAGGTCCACCTGAACGGGCACCGGAACTTCTGGCAAAGCCAACTGAATGAGTCAGCATCGACCGTCCATTCCGTGGACAGGGGAACGAACCGGGATTGGCCGTTCACCAGAACATTGGACACCCCCCCCCCAGAAGTGAACCCCCAGGAGAGGCAAACTCCAAGAACTCAGCAGACGAGTCACCTGAAGCGACCAGCCCCAAAGAGCCAAGGACTGCATCGAACCCCCTCAATTCAGGCAATGAACCACCAGGGAGCAGTCCGAATGGAGCCGGATCGTTGATCCGCGGGCAACCTGAGCCCTCCGAAGCGCGAACCACACCGCAGCGAACACCCGCACCGTGCTGTGGGCCCAACGGAAGGACAGACCCCACTGCCCCTGGCTGGCCTGGTGAGCACTGGTCACAAAGCCCCAGCCGAGAAATGACGCTTCCATGAACACATCGAGCGATGGCTTGGATAGGCGCCAAGGCAATGAACCCGGAAATAACCCGAAGAGGAAGCTGACAATGCAGCAGCTGACGTAAGGCCCCCCCCCCTGGGGGTCGAACCCAGCGATCGCATGAGAGGCGAAAGGAACGTCCCCAAAGGAACCAGAACAGCCGACAAAGCCAAACCCGACCGGTGAGTAGACCATCATCGCAGAGTTCAGACTCCCACACAAACCCTCGAGCAACCTCCGAGTGACCCGGGAACCCGCCAGAAACAAACACACACGGGACTGCAGCTGAAGGAGAGACTCCAGAGGGAGAGACAAGGAAGTGGTCTGAGAATCCCATACAAGACCCAGCCAGGTCCGAACCTGGGAGGGAACCAGATGGGACTTCTGCCAGTTCACCAGGAACCCGAACCCGGCTAGCTGGAAAAGCACTAAACCCCTGGCGAGCAGACACACGGACCAACTGGGAGCCCAAACCAGCCAGTCATCAAGGTAGGCCAACACCTGAACACCTAACAGACGCATACAGGTCACCACGACTCGTGTAAAGAGTGTGAACATGTGAGACCCAAGGTTCAACCCGAACGGGAGACAACGAAAGCAGTAACTCCGACGCCCCACAACAAAACCAAGCAAGTCCCTGAACCCAGGATGAATCGGGACATGCCAATACGCGTCCTTGAGGTCCAAGGACACCATTGAAGCACCCGGCTCCACCAGCAGCCGGACCTGGGGCAGAGTTTCCTGCCCCTCATCCAAAAGGAGGGGCAGGAAACCCAGGGGTTCAGACATGACAAGTCCAGAATGAACCGCAGGTCCACACAGTCCCATTTCGGAACCAGAAACGGCAGGAAACCCACCTGAGAGACGTCGTCATTTCGACCACGCCCAAGCTCACTCACTCCAAGATGACCTGACAAAGCGCAGGAGAAGAGGCCTGCCCTGCCAGCCCCTAACCCCCCCCCCCCAAGGAGGAGGAGCCACCCAACGGCACCGCAGGCCGCGAGAAAAAATGCAAAATGGCCGATGACCCTTATGAGAATCCGACCTGTGCACAGAGCGATCACCGCAAAAAGATCACCAGGCTGCACCTGGCTGCACCAGGTGCAGCCGGGACCGAAGGTGGCACTGCTCCAAAACTGGCACCTGTGGCCTACCCGACGAGCAGAACCACGAGCCCTGGCACGACCCCTCTGGGAAGAACCCACCCGGGAACCCCGGAGAACCAAAAAGTCAGACATTGGGCAGCAGCTGGAAGAAGCTGCCCACATATATTGCTCGACCGCAGAGGCCGCAAACATCAAAAGACAAAAGGGCAAAGACAGTCTAAGAGTCAGGGCCCAAGCGGATTCCAAGGAGGAAGCGAAAACCACCTGTCGACACGAGAGACGTGCAGCAAAAAACCACGACAGTGCATCCCACAGGATCGTCGCAAACAGCTTCAAAAGTGCAGACAACGCATGACCAGCCGAGACGAAAGCACCAGACCCAAGGAACGGCCCCAAGCGCCTCCACCACATCCTCAAGCCAATCCGAAGACAGCTCCAGGAGGGAAAAGAAACGCAGGACCGAAGCCAACAGGCCACGTGTGCACAAGTCCTCAGCCACAAGCACAGCCAACAGGCCACGTGTGCGCAAGTCCTCAGCCACAAGCGCAGCCAACAGGCCACGTGTGCACAAGTCCTCAGCCACAAGCGCAGCCAACAGGCCACGTGTGCACAAGTCCTCAGCCACAAGTGCAGCCAACAGGCCACGTGTGCACAAGTCCTCAGCCACAAGTGCAGCCAACAGGCCACGTGTGCACAAGTCCTCAGCCACAAGTGCAGCCAACAGGCCACGTGTGCGCAAGTCCTCAGCCACAAGTGCAGCCAACAGGCCACGTGTGTGCAAGTCCTCAGCCACAAGTGCAGCCAACAGGCCACGTGTGTGCAAGTCCTCAGCCACAAGCGCAGCCAACAGGCCACGTGTGCGCAAGTCCTCAGCCACAAGCGCAGCCAACAGGCCACGTGTGCACAAGTCCTCAGCCACAAGTGCAGCCAACAGGCCACGTGTGCACAAGTCCTCAGCCACAAGTGCAGCCAACAGGCCACGTGTGCGCAAGTCCTCAGCCACAAGTGCAGCCAACAGGCCACGTGTGTGAAAGTCCTCAGCCACAAGTGCAGCCAACAGGCCACGTGTGTGCAAGTCCTCAGCCACAAGTGCAGCCAACAGGCCACGTGTGCGCAAGTCCTCAGCCACAAGCGCAGCCAACAGGCCACGTGTGTGCAAGTCCTCAGCCACAAGCGCAGCCGACAGGGAAGGAACCTGCACATGAAGCTGAACCGTGCCAACATCCAGCAGAAGGGCTGGAGCAAAAAGGCACTCATTAAGGTGCTCAGCTCAAAGTGTACCCCCCCCCCCCCCAGGTAAACCTGGACCACAGTCAACGCCTCGCGCCACTGAAGTGTGTGGGTACGACAGAAAGCTTCCCAAGCATCCAGCGAGAACAAAGGGCAGTCCATAAGCCAGGATGAACCCTAAACCTCATAACAAACCCGGTACAGAGACGAAGCCCCAAACCTGAAAGAAGATAGATCCATTATGGAGGCATACTCCGGGTCGTGCAGGAGGTAAGCCGCAATGGCCGCCCGCACCTCAGCAGGCGAGACGCGAGAAGCTGAAAACCTCTGGAAGGACGGAACCGAAGGACCTGCAAGGACACGGAACCGAACCCGGGGAGGAGCCGAACCCAAATCCAACTCGTACGCAGAGGGGGAAAGGAAAACCCCACTCCTTGTAACAGTAAGCCTTGCTCGGAGAGTCTTCCAACCCTCCAAGGGTCCAACGGGGCCCCTGTCCTTCCCCCCCCCCCCCAACGGGTTGGGGGGGGGGAAGGAACTGAATGAACCACAGCAGGGAAAGAACAAGGGGGCGCGGACTGAACCAAGGCCGAAGTGACCAACACCCCAAAGTCTGGGTCCCTATAAGCAAAACGGGGCAGCCTCAGGGCATCTGGGGAAGCAACCAACCGAACACGTTGCAACAACCTAAACCTATCCTGCAGCGTGCGAGCCGCCTGCACCCCGAACAATGTCATCTGTAGATTGGGTGAATTGAGTCACAAACAAGCAACAAATTTCGAAGGACTCCGGGTCGAATGTGTCACCGACCCAACAGGCAGCATGACGGAGGCAAAAACAATAAGCGTCGCCCTGAGACAAGGGGGACAGAGCAACCCTCAAACTCGCACATAGCGAGAGGAGACTCAGGGGTCACATCCATCAGACCTGAGTGCCCCCGCGGAGTTTCCCAGGGCCACTAGACTGGGTCTGCTAAGGGTAATCCCAGGCAGTGTACTGTTAACCAGCGCCTAAGCGACCAAACAACACTGCTCAAGCTGAACCCCCGGGACATGTCCACTCACGAGGGCAAAGCAGTGGGTATCAGCAAACAAAAGCAACCCCTAGTAAAACGGGAAAGTAATACCGAGGCAGACCCCCCCCCCCCACCAATAAAAAAAAAAATCCTCGCAAGATGGCAACGTACCCAAAGGGAACAGAGCCGGCTGTTATAGGTGAAAACTAGCTGTGCAGTACCCCGCACCCCCTACAAGTGCAAATTCTACCACTTACCCCAAGGTAAACAAGGGCGGGAACCCCCCCCCCCCCCCCCACAAACACTCGGGGCGATCAGTCGCTGAGCAGCAAAAGACCAACAGAGGTAGTTCCAAGGTGACTTGTGGATGATAACCCCAAGCTCCAAGGGCGGTACTTACAGGGCACTTAGGGAAGGGAACCCTAAGCGCATGCAGCATGAGTACCTTGGAATAATACTCCCAGCTCCCACGCCACCGTAAGAGCAGCACTGAACCAAAGCATAGCACAACACAACACAAGAGTCAGGACCTGGAGCCACACGACTGAGATGCATCACACCAGCCGAAGAACTGTGGTGTGGATCGTTGGCACGAGGGTCTGGGGCTTCCCCTTCCCCCTCCCGGGGAGGGGGGGGGAGCTGTGCAGACATGAGGCGCAGCTTGTGTGCCGTCATGCTCATTTGCCAGTTTTCATTTGGGGAGTTCTGTCCACTCGTTTGTCTATTTTTGCCATTTTAACCAGAACACGGGTTTGTATTGGGGTGCTTACCTTTCTGGGTGCCGTTCCCGGTTGATGGCAGATATAGAATGCTCCAAAAACCACATGTGCATTTCTATAGGCCATTGCTCCTCGTGCCTCTCTGAGGGGGCCAGGTTCTGGCTCGTGGTCACCGGTAGGCCTAGAACTCCACCCACATCGACTGATGCCAAAGTTAAGGATATTCATGTCAGCCTGGATAGCTCCGGGGCCATAGGGGCTCCCCAAGAAAAAAATTAGTTAGTAGTTAGTAACAGTTGAGCGATTAACAGTCGAGAGGCGGGCCGAAAGATCAGAGCTCAACCCCCGCAAGCAAAGCTAGGTGAATACAGTGTAGTGTACACTGAGTGCTGACCACAGTGTAGTGAACACTGAGTGCTGACCACAGTGTAGTGTACACTGAGTGCTGACCACAGTGTAGTGTACACTGAGTGCTGACCACAGTGTAGTGTACACTGAGTGCTGACCACAGTGTAGTGAACATTGAGTGCTGACCACAGTGTAGTGTACACTGCTGACCACAGTGTAGTGTACACTGAGTGCTGACCACAGTGTAGTGAACACTGAGTGCTGACCACAGTGTAGTGAACACTGAGTGCTGACCACAGTGTAGTGAACACTGAGTGCTGACCACAGTGTAGTGAACACTGAGTGCTGACCACAGTGTAGTGAACACTGAGTGCTGACCACAGTGTAGTGTACACTGAGTGCTGACCACAGTGTAGTGGACACTGAGTGCTGACCACAGTGTAGTGAACACTGAGTGCTGACCACAGTGTAGTGTACACTGAGTGCTGACCACAGTGTAGTGTACACTGAGTGCTGACCACAGTGTAGTGAACACTGAGTGCTGACCACAGTGTAGTGTACACTGAGTGCTGACCACAGTGTAGTGTACACTGAGTGCTGACCACAGTGTAGTGAACACTGAGTGCTGACCACAGTGTAGTGAACATTGAGTGCTGACCACAGTGTAGTGTACACTGCTGACCACAGTGTAGTGTACACTGAGTGCTGACCACAGTGTAGTGTACACTGAGTGCTGACCACAGTGTAGTGAACACTGAGTGCTGACCACAGTGTAGTGAACACTGAGTGCTGACCACAGTGTAGTGTACACTGAGTACTGACCACAGTGTAGTGAACACTGAGTGCTGACCACAGTGTAGTGTACACTGAGTGCTGACCACAGTGTAGTGTACACTGAGTGCTGACCACAGTGTAGTGAACACTGAGTGATGACCACAGTGTAGTGAACATTGAGTGCTGACCACAGTGTAGTGTACACTGCTGACCACAGTGTAGTGAACACTGAGTGCTGACCACAGTGTAGTGTACATTGAGTGCTGACCACAGTGTAGTGTACATTGAGTGCTGACCACAGTGTAGTGAACACTGAGTGCTGACCACAGTGTAGTGAACACTGAGTGTTGACCACAGTGTAGTGTACACTGAGTGCTGACCACAGTGTAGTGAACACTGAGTGCTGACCACAGTGTAGTGAACACTGAGTGCTGACCACAGTGTAGTGTACACTGAGTGCTGACCAGTGTAGTGTACACTGAGTGCTGACCACAGTGTAGTGAACACTGAGTGCTGACCACAGTGTAGTGAACACTGAGTGCTGACCGCAGTGTAGTGAACACTGAGTGCTGACCACAGTGTAGTGAACACTGAGTGCTGACCACAGTGTAGTGTACACTGAGTGCTGACCACAGTGTAGTGAACACTGAGTGCTGACCACAGTGTAGTGTAAACTGAGTGCTGACCACAGTGTAGTGAACACTGAGTGCTGACCACAGTGTAGTGTACACTGAGTGCTGACCACAGTGTAGTGAACACTGAGTGCTGACCACAGTGTAGTGTACACTGAGTGCTGACCACAGTGTAGTGAACACTGAGTGCTGACCACAGTGTAGTGAACACTGAGTGCTGACCACAGTGTAGTGTACACTGAGTGCTGACCACAGTGTAGTGAACACTGAGTGCTGACCACAGTGTAGTGAACACTGAGTGCTGACCACAGTGTAGTGTACACTGAGTGCTGACCACAGTGTAGTGAACACTGAGTGCTGACCACAGTGTAGTGAACACTGAGTGCTGACCACAGTGTAGTGAACACTGAGTGCTGACCACAGTGTAGCGTACACTGAGTGCTGACCACAGTGTAGTGAACACTGAGTGCTGACCACAGTGTAGTGAACACTGAGTGCTGACCACAGTGTAGTGTACACTGAGTGCTGACCACAGTGTAGTGAACACTGAGTGCTGACCACAGTGTAGAGAAACACCAAGATGACAGTTGACTTTATTAATAAAAATGTTTCAGGGTTTAAAACAAAAAGTTTCCTATATATATAAAGTTTACTCTCATCTTGATGTGTCTCCATATCATCCTATATATATAAAGTTTACTCTCATCTTGATGTGTCTCCATATCATCCTATATATATAAAGTTTACTCTCATCTTGATGTGTCTCCATATCATCCTATATATATAAAGTTTACTCTCATCTTGATGTGTCTCCATATCATCCTATATATATAAAGTTTACTCTCATCTTGATGTGTCTCCATATCATCCTATATATATAAAGTTTACTCTCATCTTGATGTGTCTCCATATCATCCTATATATATAAAGTTTACTCTCATCTTGATGTGTCTCCATATCATCCTATATATATAAAGTTTACTCTCATCTTGATGTGTCTCCATATCATCCTATATATATAAAGTTTACTCTCATCTTGATGTGTCTCCATATCATCCTATATATATAAAGTTTACTCTCATCTTGATGTGTCTCCATATCATCCTATACATATAAAGTTTACTCTCATCTTGATGTGTCTCCATATCATCCTATATATATAAAGTTTACTCATCTTGATGTGTCTCCATATCATCCTATACATATAAAGTTTACTCTCATCTTGATGTGTCTCCATATCATCCTATATATATAAAGTTTACTCTCATCTTGATGTGTCCCCATATCATCCTATATATATAAAGTTTACTCTCATCTTGATGTGTCTCCATATCATCCTATATATATAAAGTTTACTCTCATCTTGATGTGTCTCCATATCATCCTATATATATAAAGTTTACTCTCATCTTGATGTGTCTCCATATCATCCTATATATATAAAGTTTACTCTCATCTTGATGTGTCTCCATATCATCCTATATATATAAAGTTTACTCTCATCTTGATGTGTCTCCATATCATCCTATATATATAAAGTTTACTCTCATCTTGATGTGTCTCCATATCATCCTATATATATAAAGTTTACTCTCATCTTGATGTGTCTCCATATCAAAAGTGTTTATATAGAGGCAATACTACACTCAGTTGGGTGAGAACAATGTGACCTTCAGCAGCATACCTTCACTGAGGTGTGGACAGTGTTGACATCTGGGAAGAGTTCCTGGCACTTCTGGACCCAATCTTCTACCTTCATGCTGCACTCATCAGCTGTGTCTATGGTTGTGCCAACCTCCTGTGCTGTGTTGACTGTGTCGAGGCTCCCCAACATGGCCTGCAGCTGAGTCTTCCCTTCCTCTCCTTGTGTTGTCATATCCACCACACTGGTATCCTCCAGTTCCAAGAGCTTCATTGCTGACTTGTTCTGCTCTATCAGAGCATAGAGTCTGTCCTGGAGCTGGAGGTGTTGAGTCTTCCAGTCCCCCAGCTGCCCCCGGTACTCACCCAGCTGGGACAGTACCTCTTCACAGCTGGTAATGAGGCTGCTGATGCTGCTCTTCTGCTCCTCCACCATGGAACGTAACTTCTTACTGATGCCTCTGGTGGGAGCTTTATTGGGTTTTGTGGGTACCGTTGTCACTGGCACCACCTCCATACCTTTTAGTTTTCTGATAAGGGCCTCCATACCATAATTGATTAGGAACTGAGTAGCAGCTGTGGCAGTGTGCTGGGCTCGGCAGCTGGGGCAGTTCAGCTGACCATTCTTGATAGCATTGTCAATACACTGGGAGCAGAATGTGTGGCCACAAGGCAGAGTACGAGGCCGTAGCAGTGTGTCATCATAATTGTTAAAACACACTGAGCATTCCTCTGGGTTGTTATCCTGTGGATAAAGAATATTTGGTTAAGTTACATGTATTTACAACGAAAAAAATTATTTTCTGTGTGAGTCCCTCCGGTTCTCTGGAGCTATCGGATTGATATGCGCATATTAGTCCGGGGTCATCAGTCATCTGGAGTTCAGCCTACCGAGGACCACAAGCCAGAACCTGGCCGCCTCAAAAAGGCAAAGGGAGCAAGGCTTATGGAAACCCCATGTATTTGGGGACATTCCATATCTGCCATCAACTGGGGTTAGCACCCAGAAAGGTAGACATAACAAAACAGACTCCACATGGTAAGAAAAATTGCAACCAAAGACCGAATAGAGAGGCAGATTCCACCCCCCCCCCCATCTAAAGAAACAAGCAAACATCATACACACCGCCACACCACTTGTCCACGCAGCCTTCCCCCCCCCCCCCCCTGGGAGGGTGAAGGAACCTCCTGTGCCGGTTACTCACACCTCAATTCAGAGGCTGAGAATCAAAAACAAAATGGAAACCACCGACCGGAGGGAGCGAGGGTGCCAGGAAGCCTCCGAGACTCGCCCAGAAAATGGCGTTTCATTACATTCAACGCTGGTTTTCTATGTAGAGTTCCTCTGGCTCCCTGGAGCTACCAAACCAAGGAGAAGTAAAATAAAAGAGGGCCTAACCCAGGAGGCGGCTGCCACTCGCCCCTCAACTCGAAGTCGAGACAACTGGCTGCAACCTGCGACCCAAAGCCACACACGAAAGACCAGTACCAGGAACAATGACCAAGTAATGAGTGGCCAGAACCCTGTCCGACCTCCAAAACCCCCCACATCCGAATGTCAGCCCAAGACATGTTACCAAGCACGGCAGCCAAAGCAACAAACTTACAAACATCATAGGCACGAGGGTAGACCACAGGCTGGCTAGACTTAATAACCCTGCAGACGACCTGGGAGACCCGAGCCCTGGAACAGGGAACGAGGGAAACCGGATCAACCCAAAGCGCATCCCCCAGCCACAGAAGCCGAAGCACGCAGATAATGGCAAAGAGCCGCCACAAGACACAACACCTGATGCACCCCCGGTCAGCCAAGCATCAATGACCCAAGGCCCCTCTGAAAAGCCGTCATCTTGTTCTTTGCCATAAAAGAAGGAGATGGCTGCAACCGCACAAACCGACCACCAGGACCGAAAGATCAGAAACCCCTGCACCAGAGGATAGCAGGAAGCTCTCCCACCAGACCTCCAGAGGCCAATTCCAACAGAAACAGCGCCTTAGAAAAACAGTCCTGAACCGAAGGGGCCACCACAAACCGAGGGGAAAAGAGAGCACCCAGTCCAAGGAACAGCATGGCTCAAGTGGCGCATGAGCAGGCTGGAGGTGAAACACAGCACGAGAAAGCTGATGGAATGGGGCAGAAGTGACATCCTAAATGCAAGCTGGAGCAGCTCCGCCAGCACCGCACAATAAGAGGCGACAGTCCTGATCCGATCCAAAACAGAAGACAATCTACAAAGAGAACGAATACGGCGAAAAGAATGCCAGGAAACTTCATACTGTCACCGAGATGAAGCTCACATGTGGGACACCATCAAAGAAGCTACCTGATCACCATATAAGTGGTGATAAACCCCTGTCAAAAAGACCAGACGCAAAAAGCAGAGGAATAGATCGAACCAGCTGTGTACTTGACCGGTCCAATTTGCTGAAAGTGGCGGAACCACAGAAAATGCCCCTGGTTCAGACACCGAGCAAGCAGTGCCTGAAACCAAGACTGGGAAGGCTACCAAAGGGCCAGAAGAGGCCTGACTCTCCCACGGTAAGACTCCAAATGAACCAGAACCTGCAGCAACAGCTGGACTGGAGGGAAGAGGTACAAGTAGCCCCACCTTGACCAGTCCTGCTGAAAGGTGTCAACCGCAACAGCTCTGCAGTTGGAGAACGGTGCCACATATATCGGGAGACACTGAGACCATGTCAACACAAAGAGATCCACCTCCGGGAGCCCGTACGTCTGGCAGAGCCAACTGAAGGAGTCAGCGTCGACCATCCATTCCATGGACAAGGGAATAAACCGAGACAGGCCATCTGCCAGGACGTCGGACACTCCACGGATATATTAGCCGCACAGAAAGCCAAATCCCAAGAATCCAGCAGATGAGTTACTCAAAGGGATCAGCCCCAAAGAGCCAAGGACCAAAGAGAATCCCCGCAGTTCAGACAATGTACCACCAGAGAGCAGTCCAAATGGAGCTGGATCGTTGAACCCCGAGTGACCCGGACCCTCCAAAGCGACAGCCAAACCTCTGCGAATTCCCACACCATGCTGTGAGCCCAACAGAAGGACGGAGCCGCCCCAAAGAGCCAAGGACCAAAGAGAATCCCCGCAGTTCAGACAATGTACCACCAGAGAGCAGTCCAAATGGAGCTGGATCGTTGAACCCCGAGTGACCCGGACCCTCCAAAGCGACAGCCAAACCTCTGCGAATTCCCACACCATGCTGTGAGCCCAACAGAAGGACGGAGCCCACTGCTCCTGGTCGGCCTGGTGAGCACTGGTCACAAAGCTCCAGCCTAGAATCGAGGCATCTGTGAACTTTGGACATGAACCCCTGGAGGTAGAACCCACCCATCGCGAGAGAGGTGAAAGGGACGGCCTCGACGCTGAAGCCAGACCCGACCCAGTGAGTAAACCGGCACGGGGAAGGTCAGACTCCTGCATAACTGCTCAAGCAACCACCACATGTCCCGGGAATCTCCCCCCCCCCCCAAAACAGCAGAAGGCAGGACTGCAGCAGCAGCAATGCCTCCAGAGGGAGAGACAAGGAAGTGTTCCGAGAGTCCCTCATGAGGCCCAGCTGGGTCCGAACCTTTGGACAGAACCAGATGAGACTTCCTCCAGCTCACCAAGAACCAGAATCCGGTGAACTGGGAAAGAACCCCCCCCCCCCCCCCCCTGGTGAGCAGACAAGCAGACCGGCTGGGAGCCCATACCAACCAGTTGTCGAGATAGGCCTACACCTGAACCACTAGCAGACGCAGAAGGGCCACCACGAACCGGGAAGCCGCATGAATGTGCGAGGCACCAGATTCAACCCAAAAGGAAGGCAACGAAAGCGGTAAGCCTGCCCCTCCACCACAAAACCTAACCAGTCCCTGAACTCCAGATGAATAGGGAGGTGCCAATATACATCCCGGAGATCCAGAATCACCAACCAACAACCCGGCTCTAACAGAAGCCAAACCAGGGACAGAGTAGTTATCCGAAAGGAGGGGCAAGGAATCCAGAGGTTCAGCAGGACAAGTCCAGAATGAACCACATATCCGCACAGTCCCATTTCGGTACTGGAAACAGGCGGGAAACCCACCTGAGGGACAAGGTCTTTTCGACCACTCCCAAGCTCACCCACTCCAAGATGACCTGACAGAGTGAATGGGAAGTCAGCCACGAATCCCCCGGTAGGAAGAGGTGCCGCCCAATGCCACCACAGGCCGGATGACACAACCCGAAAAACCCACAAATCATGGGATCATGCATGAGCAAACAGCACGAGTCCCTCCCCCCCCCCCCCCCCCAGCATCCTGGTAACGGGACAATATCTTGAGGTTATCTTGAGATGATTTCGGGGCATTAGTGTCCCCGGCTCCCGTGGGGGCAACCCACAAAAGGGCCAACACCCCGTACGAGAAAGTGGCGCCAGTTCAGAAACTTACAACAAGGCTTACCTTGACCTGCAGAGACCCGAACCCTGGCACGATCCAGCCAGGAGCACGAGAACGCTGACCCCGGATCACCAACAAAGCAGAAAGAGGATGGCAGCAGCAGAAGCTGCCAGGAACTGAGGAACAACCTAGACTGCAAACAAAACAGACAAAAGAGTGGAGAAAACCCCAGAGCTAGGGCCCAGGCCACAGCAAGACAGCGGTCTGCAAGCCAGGAAGACCCAGGGACCGCCCCTCAATAGAGGTCGGGGCCAGATTAGAGGCCAAGACTGGGCCACATTGGAGGAAACCACCAAGGGCCACCCAAACCTGTACAAGAGAAATTTGAGAGGAAAATCTCCGGGAGACGAAACCGAAGAACCCAAAGGAAACTGGAAATGAACCTGAACCCAAAATGGAGCCCGAAGCACCACAACTTTTGGGGGAAAACGTACCCTGGAAAAGAAACAACAGGCGGCCATAAAACATACTATTACTCATATACAAATAATCAAACACACATTTACATATACACACGGCTCCAGGAGAAGTAAAGTGATACCTCGGCTCACAAATGACCCTCTTTACGAATTTTCAGGTTACGAGCCCAATTTCTTCGTAAAATCCAAATTGCGTTACGAACTTTGCCTAGGGTAAAGTAGTTTGTTGATACACGTATGGCCGACCTAGGCGTGTGGTGGCACAGCGACTGCGCCTCAGTTTAACAGTGCCTCCCGCCTAGTGACAATCGCGCCTGAATTCTTTGTAAAGAATTTCAGTGTTTTGGGATTTTTGGGTATTTGAACATAAAGGTAATTATTATATATCTTGCCATGGTCCCAAGAAAGTCAGTGGTAAGGTTCAATCTAAGAAAATAGTTATGAGTAGAGGCACTAGAGGATGTCCCTTCCTCATTAACCCTTAAACTGCCCAATACTGCATATGAACTTTTGAGTAACTGACGCAAAAGTGTGCATCACTGCATATGTAGTTTTGGAGTACTATGCAAGATTTAAACGGCCCGCGGATACACAGGGTTCACATCACCTTCCTCAGGGCTCTTGTAAACAGACACCATTTTAAATAAAAATCGTGGGCAACATTACCAGGAGTGAGGGGCCTCAGTACTGAGCGAACCACCAAGGCTGGTGCACGCAACATGAGCTCACAGCACTGCTGTTCAGCTTGTGACCACAGCATCGCCTAAAAATGTCAAAATATATATGTGTACATGCTATTATTTAGCGATGATAGTATTACAGAAGACCCCTGACTGTGATATAAATGACCAGGATTCTGATAATAGCAGGATTGTTGTGATAATTTGCTCTGTGCTGTGGGAGGAGCAATGTTGAGGGTGGGAGGGCTGTAGCGTCGTCTGCCGAATGTGTGGCCACCTGTTGCTGTCTGCACTTACTATACCAGCTTAGTGGTTTGCTATGGTGAACAAAATGTGTAGATACTTATATATATAACGTATATATATATATATAATGTATATAGAGAATAAAAGCAAAGACAGTATGGTGGGAGGAGGAGGATGGCGAGGGAAGGAGTGGTGGTGAGTGGTTGGCTGGTGTGGTGGCCACTCCTTGTTGCTTTTTGACTCAGCATACCAACTTAGTAGTTCGTTATGGTGAACACAAATGTAGATACTTATAACTGAAAACTCACACCCCAGAGTATCTACGGTGTGATAAGTATCACACCGTAGATACTTATATATACTGTGTACATATATAGTGTAATAACAGCAAAAGGAGTGTTGGGAGAAGCCATTTTGGTGAGGGTGGTGGCATCATCTGCATGACATGTTATGCTGTGTAAAGGTGGCCACTTTGCTCTTTGTGCACTATACCAGCTTAGTTGAACAGTTATGGTGAACAAAACATGCAGATACTTATATATAACCTGTGTATATAGTGTAATAACAGCAAAAGTATTTGTTAATTGTTTTATGAACATAATAATTGAATCACTAATATGCACAACATAATTTTGAGTACAGCAATGATTCACACATTTTATTATATAAATATATCACATTACACACTATTGAATAATATTACTGCAAAAAAAATTAGAACAAATCAATCAGACATTGATAATTAGGTAATAATATCTTTGTGGCAACTCATGCCTGACAGCTGGGGCAGAGCAGACCTTCTTTGGCGCCTGCTCTGTCAACGCCTCTTTTTTGCCAGACTTCCCCCACCATATTACAGCCAAAATATGTCAGTTACGATTTTTTTTCCTGTGATCAGGGAACACAAATGAACACTTTTATAGGACGAAATAATTTTGTTATTTTTTATTTTGTTGCACCTGTGGGTGTTGAAGGCCTAATAGTCCCGAGCAGCTTAGGGGTTAAGAAAATGTGTGAAGTATGGGAAGAACTGCAAAGTTTTGTTCAAAAAACTCAC